>NC_056728.1:511338546-511376046 GCF_019279795.1 Protopterus annectens | reverse complement strand
GCACTATTTCGAATTAGTGAAAATTCGATCTAGTGTATGGAACCCGGCTGTGACATATTTTTACATCCATCATGTGCATGGCTTTATATGGATGTATTTCATAGGTTCATAGGTTCATAGGTTCATACTAGGCTATCTGCCCGAGGGCATTTACAAGCCTAGCCCATAGTTTTGTGGCTTACGCCACCCCTTTAGTATGGGGAACTATACCCATTATTTTGCTGTGCCTCTGTTGAGCAGTGACACTGAGGTAATCCCTGGGGTATATCTGCGATCTCCCATCCATTGGTCAAGATTTCTCTTGAACAAGGCCAGCGAGGTGCTCTGCCTCACATATACCGGGATTTTATTCCACAGCATAGGGAGTCTTTCGGTGATGAATCTATCCCTCCAGCACATCCTATTAATAGCCGTGTCGAGGTTTAAGTCTCCCGCCCTTGTGGCTCTGACAGATCTAGATTTTTGAGGTGAAGCATATTCATCAAATCTGGGTTTGACATGGCCTTGTATGTTAGGCAAAGGTCACCTCTGAGCAAGCGTGCGACTGAATAGAGCTGGAGTTCTTGCAGGCGGGCAGCATAGGACAGATGTTTGAGACCCTTTATCCTTTTGGTGAGGAACTTTTGTGGCCTCTCCAGCTGCTGCAAGTGTCGGGTCAGATACATTCCGAATGGGGCATTGTACTCAATCATTGGTCTGATGAGTGATGAGTATAGGGAGACTATGACCTCCCTTGATCTAGATGAGAATCCCTTCATGATAAGGTGGGCAATGTAGAAGGTCTTCCTAACTACTTTAGCTACATGGGTGTCGAATGACAGACTACTATCAACCTGGGTCCCCAGGTCCCTGATAACTTCTTCTGTGCTCAGTGGATTGCCACCTATTTGGTAGCTAGGGGTAACCTTGTTTTTCCCGAAGGGTATGACTATGCATTTTTGGCATTTAACTTTAGGCCATGGCTCTGGCACCAGTTATCCATTTCTGTGAGACCCTTCTGAAGGATATCTGTGTCAGATGTGTTTTCTACTATGGCCCAGTTTGCAGTCATCTGCAAACTTTGTCAGCCATAACCCTCCTGTGTTTGCTTGTACTGGAAAAGTAGATGCCAAACAAGAGTGGGCCCAGGACTGAGCCCTGTGGGACACCACTTGTGACAGGGTTTCCGTCTGACATGGCGCCCGCAACTCTGACCCTGTGGGTTCTGTCACTCAGCCAGTTTGCAACCCATCTTGTGATGTATGGGTTAACATTTAAGCTGATGAGTTTTTCAATGATACCCGAGTGGGGTATTGTATCGAAGGCCTTCGCCAGATCGAGGTAGGCTGTATGGACTGCCTTTCCCTCATCAATGGCTTTGGTGACTGTTTCAAAAAGTCAACCAAGTTTAGAAGGCATGATCTGCCTTTGACAAAGCCAAACTGGGATGGATCCAAAGTCTGCAAATTCCCTATGTCTTTATTTATGAGGTCCATTATGATCCTCTCCATGGCTTTGCAGATAAGGCTTGTCAAGCTAATGGGCCGGTAATTTCCAGGGTCGGTGGAGGCACCGCCTTTGTGAAGTGGGACCACAGTTGCAGTGCGCCACCCCTGGGTAATGATCTTGAGGTAAGACTATGATTAAACAGCTGTCCTAGCTGTGGGTTTAATTCCTCATTGAGTTTGTGGAGCACACAGCCGGGGACACCATCAGGTCCCATGGATGCTGTGTTTTTGCTTTGGAGAGAGCAGTTCTCACTTGGGCGTTGGAGATGTTTGGGGGCTGCAATCGCTTGGTATAGATATCTCTCCTTTGGGGAGGGGAAGTTTGCACTGAACCTGTCAGCCAGTATGTTGGCAATGTCTGTAGGATCAGTAATCTTCACATCATTTTGAACTAGTTCTGAGCATATCTGGGAGTTTCCTCCCAGGTTTCTAACATAGCTAAAGAAGGCCTTATGATTGTCTTTGAGTCTTTAGCTATTTTTCTCTCAAAATTTGCTTTGGATGATTTTATGAGAGCTCTTAGTTTTTACTTATAGTGATCAAGGGTGTCTTACCTTTTAAGGATTTTGCTCTATCTTGTAGTAGCTTCCTCCTTTTGTTGTAGAGTTTGTTTATGGCTGGGGTCCACCAGACTGGACGCTTGCCTTTGGTACAAAGAGTCTTTGTTTTGCTTGGGATTGCCTTATCCATGCAGTCCTGCAGGTGCTGGTAGAAGGCATTTGTAAGTGATTCAGCGGCTTGAGTACTGTTTTCCGCCTCGGGGCCTTAAAGGAGACCACACTAGTCTTTAGAAGTGTGAAGTCGGCTTCGAGAAGTTCTTTACTGTGGTCTTTTTATTTCAGGTGGGGTGGGATGAGGACCTCCAGCGAGATTAGTTTGTGATCTGATCTCACCAGTGAGGGGTATACTTCGGTGTTGAACATTGTGCTCCCATGTTCGTGATGATGAGATCAAGTATGTTTTCTCCTCTTGTGGGGATGGTGACTAGTTGTTCCATGGCATTTGAGTTTATGAATTCCAGGAACTTTTGGGCTAGGGTGTTTGGGCTTGAGTAGTGTTCCCAGTCTATATTAGGGTAATTGAAGTCACCTAGTATGATGGTGTTTGGTGATACATTTATCCCCTCTAGTGTTTTCAGGAAGGCCATGTGAGGTTCCTGAGTTTGTGAGGGTGGCCTGTAACATGCTACAATTTGCAGAGCAGTCTTGCCTATGGTTAATTGCACCTGGATGGTCTCCGATGCATCGTGCGTTGCCACCAGTCTTGAGGTGTGGGTGTCTTTGATGAATATGGATAGCCCCCCTCCTTTCTTGGTATTGTCCTGATTTTGGGGCCGGAACACATGATAAGAGGTAAAACCTGATAGTGCTGGGGTGCTCTCAGGAGCCTTGAACCAGGTTTCTGTCACTGCGCAGACATCGATGTTCTCCATACTGAGAAGGGCCTCGAGTGCGTGCATTTTGAGATTTAGACTTCTGGCATTGAGCAGCATTACCCTTAGTTTTTTCCTTTTTGTGTACTAGGGTGGTAGGTTAAGAATATGAGCCTTGCGTAAAAAAGGCACTATGGGGTGGCAAGAGCCTTTGCCAATATCCGAATCCCAGGGTGACAGGTGCAAGCCGCCCTTGCGAAGCAGCGTGGCTTGTCCAGCATGTCATCCCAGGCAGACAGACATTGGATCCCTTTGAATGACACCAGAGTTTAAGCCAATTGTTAAAGCTGATCATCTTATCTCTGTATTGTGGCATCATTCTTGGTGAAGGTAGGATACTGCTCAAGGTCAGGGTCATACCTGCCTGGGCTACATAATCAGAGAGCTCCTCAATGTCTCTTTTCATGTAGTCCAAGGAGGTACGCCTCAGGTCGTTTACACCAGCGTGGACAATGACTGAGTCGTATTTGTACCTGCTGTTGAGAGACCTGAGTGCTTGCGTTATGTGGCGGATTCTAGCGCCCGACAGGCAGCTTACTGTGACCTTCTCCTTACTCAGTCTGGTGAGCGGGACGCCAGTGTGTCTGACTATGGAGTCACCAATGACTAGTGTGTCTGGCATTGTGTTTGGCCTTAAGGGCTGTGACTGTTTGACACTCTGACTGTGAGGTCTATGTGTTGCAGGTGTTGTGTTCTGAGGTGGTGGTTGTTTGGGTGTCTGCTTTGGTGGCCTCTGCTGTTTTGGTAGATTTTTGATCAGAGCCGAGTATGTCTTTGTGTGTTTATGTGTATGATTTGAGGTTGTGATGGTACTATGTGAGACTGGGTCTATAGTGTGTGTGGTAACCTTCTCCTCCTGACTGGTCTTGCCAGTCCTATGTTGAGAGAGCTCAGCCTCCAGTTTGGCCGTATAGTTGCATCTCTCGCATGTATTTGTGTTTTGTGGGAGGAGGAGAGGGTTGTTCAGTGTACATGAGGCAATTGTAACATTGCCTCAATATTCCCAGGTTCACCAGCTGAGTAGGAGAGGACACTAGCAACTGATCCCTCGACATGCTAGAAGGACTAGACAAAAACTTTAAAAGAGATTCCGGGGGATGTGGGTGACCGAGAAATGGGGTTTGCCTTTTGGGGTGCTATCTATAAGAGTGCCGTATCAAGGTAATAAGTACTGTAGGAGCAAGTGCTAGGTTTAACAGATAGAGAAAAGTCTACTTGGAGTCAAGTAGAGATGATCTTTTAGGTATTAGAGAAAGTGCTAGTAACAGGGATGCTTAAAGGTAAGATTGAAAAGAATGCACTCTGCAGTGTGCACTAGAGAAGTTAGATATGAAAGTAGGTAACTTGAGTTTTACCTGTTTAAAAAGTTAAGGTTTAGTGGAGAGTTACTATTTTTAAAACAGCAAGATGGACTGAAAGGGGTGGTTACTTTTGTATTTTGGTACTATGAAATACTGTAGGATGGCCAATAAATTTAAATAATTGAAGGGGTGGGATTTCAAAAGTGATGGTTTTGTGATTACTCACATAAGCCAGTGAAAGTAGAGAGAAATGAGATATATGGTCAGATTAACATAAGAGGCGGGCAACTAGAAAGACAGTGGTATAAAATTATGCCTGACTCAGAACAGAGAGAGCTGTGGTCTCTTTTGAAGTTTTAATATGCTGTTAAAACAGAATGCAAGCAAAACACAACATAAAGAAAACAAACTACAGTATTCAAAATATAGAAGGGCAATACAGAAATACAAAAAATAACAGAAATACAAAAATAAATAAAAAATAATATTTCTCCACCAGAGTCCCAGATAAACATGTATTTTGCCATTAATATTTTAGCAGGTGTATTTGTAAATGTTGCTGATAAAATTGCATGTTTACCTGCTATTACAGACCTCACTTTTAGCCATTGTTCTGTGTCTGCCTTTCTAGTGGTGTAGTCTTGCACCAGACTTCAAGTTACACTCCCATTTTTTCCATTACACTTTTAACACGTTTGCGTGATGTGGCGCAATGCACAGCTCTGTTTGAACATGCTTTTCTCAAAGCACCGGTTTTAATTAACAGTTGTGTGGCATGCAGGGGCAGGTTAATGCACTGGTCTTCAGGTGCAATTGTCTTGGATTCAACATAGGGCACAGATGTACATTTTGTACATTTGTTTATTATCATTTCAAACTCATATATCAATATAGCTCCATTTAGCTAAGCTTAGCTACACTGTGTGACATGCTGCATCACTCAGAGTCAAGCAAAAATTCTTTAAAGAAAATAAAAATGGGGAGCAAGGACAGTGCTGAAATGGGGTGCAAGTAGGGTGAAAAACATAATGAAAGGCAGATAGGTATGTGTAGGAAGGGTGTAGGAAAGAACTGTAGCTATCCATTTCTTTTAGAGCAACTACAGTGCCCTTTGACTGACTTTGCAGTTAAATTTGAACTTTCACCCTCAGAGATAGGGGTGAGGCCAGCATAACGGCATTGTCAAGCCTATTGGACCTAATTAAATGTGTCCAGTGGACATGTGGATGAAATACAGAGCTATCTATGGGATGACTTTGTTTTTTTTTTTTTGGGACTGTTCTCCTTTTTTTTAAGGTGAGAGTGGAATGTTGGGTAAGGGACATAGGTACATGTTGGGGAGATTACCTGGGAAGGTGAGGAAGCTTTAGCAAACAGACAAGACAACAGACAGGGTTGGTGTGTGACACAAGAGGGGGGTGAACACCTTGAATGGGGAGGGTGTGTGGAATCCTAGTCTCACATGCCTCCACACGGTAGCAACACAATTCAAGTCCCAACCCATGGGACTGTCGACACTGCTCCTTCACTGCCCCTGTGATGGCAGTGGTGGAGACTGGCATCCAGAGTGAGCCTGATCCACCATGGTGGCCAGCATGTCCTTCATGTGCTGCAGGTGACATCTGAAAGTTTGGAAGAGTACCCTGCACACCATACTTGGCACTTCATCACTGGTGACAAAAGTCACCCCATCCACCACAGCTTCCAGCTGGGAGCCAAGCCCTGGGCCCTTAGGCGGCACTACCCGATGTCGCAGGTAGTGCAGGGACAGCAGAAAGGGGTACCACCAGGCTGCAGGCCAGACATGCTAGGCCCCGGTGCCACAGCTGGAAGAGGCAAGGTAGGTGGTTCACCTGGAACTGGCTTACCTTGATGTGCTGTATTAAAGTAGATATAAACATAAGTTAAGATTAGTAATAGCCAAACCAAGTTAGTACTAACATAATGGAACATAATATTGATTAATTCAAATACATATTAAGGTATATTATGTGGAACACAACAATAAATAACATAACAGTAAGTATGTTAACAGCAAACCAGTATGAAATAACCCATAAGGGCAATAGAACAGTTAGTTTAACAGGATATATTAATATTAAAACATAAAAATAAATAATGTTAATAAATTAAAGAAGATAAGGGGTGTGAAGAGAGAGAAGAACATACCATTAGTGAACTCACAGATGATATTACTACACAGACTGCTAATACATATTTCTACAGGTGTGCAGTGTCACTTGTGAGTACAGTGACACCAATTGTTCTATAGCTGATGTTGCACATACATACCTCTCCAGCTGTTAGCATGAGACAGTATGGGCCAAGCACTAACATATGCAGGTGCACAAGTACATGGAGCTGTTTCACATACTGTGCTGGTACATTACTACAATGGTGTTCTGTAAACAGATTAGCAAATACATTGTATTCCAGGTAATCATTTATCTGCTACTCAAGGACCAGACAGATTGGGCAGTTGACATTTCATTACAAAAAAATGTGACAGTTGAGAGGTATGTTCGTGTACATTACCTAAATAGACTACACAATCACTCATGTCTTAGTTAGCTGGTAAGGAAGTAGAACCCAAACTCTGTGACACCAGGGGACATGTGACTTAATGTAATAATTGATTGCAGTCAGATTAGAAAAAACAAACAAATTAACACAGCCCTACTGCTGTTTTTGAACACATTACTTAACAAAGCACAATCCTTTTGTACACTTTATTGATATTGTTCCTTAAAATGTGTAACTTATACATTTGATATCTACCCAGAATGTGAGTTACCTTACTCATATACGTTGTTCCTGGAGTGGGAGGAATAGAGAGCATTATGTGACTTCAAATGGTCTGCAGACAGCCCTGAACCATATTGTGGCTTGTGCAATACATTTCTCAGGCAATTACTTATGCATTTTTTATTAAATAAATTTGTACAGGTGACTGCAGTCAGATTTGAACTTACATGCAATTAATACAACCCTACTGAAGTTATTTGAACACATTACTTAACAAAGCATAATTTTGCTGTAAACTTTATTGATATTGTTCCTTAAAATGTGTCACGTATACACTTGATATCTACCCAGAATGTGGGCTACCTTATCCATATACATTGTTCCAGGACTGGGGAATTATAAAGCGTTATGTGACTCAAACTGGCCTGCAGACAGCCATAAACCATACTGTGGCTTGTGAAATACATTTATCAGGCAATTGCTACTGCATTCTTAATTTATTTATGTTTACAGTTGACTGGAGTCACATTAGAACAAGCATGCAGTGAATACAGCCTTACATCATTTATTTGCTCAAATTAGTTATCAAAGCCCAATCCTGCTTTATACCTTTTTGTTTATTGATACTGTTATTGTTTATTGGTTATTTCACTACAGTTATCATAAATTATCCATACTTACCACACTCACAGCACATCTTGGCCAGGTACCTAGCATGAGACTGGACATTGTGAGCCCATTCAGCTGCAGCTGTGGGAAGAGAGGAAAACCATTATACATATCAGTTTTGCATGGATTTAGCTTCTATATTAGTAAAGTAGTACCTACATATCTGTGGGGCATGCCCAGCCCTAGCCTCTTGGACCCAGGTGTCCTAGGTTCCCCTTTTCCTTCACTTCAAGTCATCATAGTGGTGATGACACTGCTCTCCAGTGCGGAGGATACCAGTAGCACTGGTAAAATCCCTGGCCAACCGATCCCAGGCTTCATACTTACATTATGAGACTTGTTAATTGTCCTGAAACAGCTGGGGTTCATAGTTATGAAGGAGGAGTCAAACATACACTCTGGGCTCCTGCACATCCTACATCTACACCCAAAAGTGCGCTACCTTACTAACACCTCCAGGCATACTGACAGGTTACTGAGACTCCAATGAATGCTGCAGAATTACCTCCTATTGGCCTTAATACAGGCTTCTTTCCTCCCCTTTCACATAATACTGTAACATTCAAAAAAGCACCACATTGCTTAGCATCACACAAACCAGCTGAGCATCACCCAAACTTGCACAACTCACACAACCATGTTTTAGCGGAGCTTAGCAATGTACAAACAGGAATAGCCATTGATGATATTTAAGCAGTGCTAAGCACCACTTAGCACTGCATTTCCAAATGTAACAATTTTATTTTTGAATTAAACTTCCCTGTAGGTCACTTCATACATTTTCACAGTAATAAATGTAAAAAAAAAGGTATGACTGCTCAGAACTCAAACCTGGGACCTACTACACTTTAGGCAGTGACTCAACCTTCTTAGCTACTTGAATAATGTAAAATGCAGTATACCTTCACATGTACAACGAAGCAATCTGTTAGTGGTGCTAAGCACCATGCCGCACAAATTGCCATTGACAAAAATAGAGTACAAAAACAGACATAATTATTTAAATCCAGTTTCTATTTATAGATGTCTGGCAGATTTCACCTGTGCATGTGTAAGCGCAGCTTTGCACTGCTGTGCTCCGTGCCACACAAATGGGCTTTAAATGAAAATTAAATAAATAATTGATTATATCTGGTTACTGTTTTTAGATGTCTAAAGTAAAACAACAGTATTAGTACAGTGACAAGTCCATTACTAATAAGGGAAGACTAGCAAAACAAAAAAGTAACTGGAACCAATGAGCAGGGATAAACAGTAGTTAATTCAAAAAATTCAAAGTCCACAACTTACTTCAAGAGTTGCTTTTTTTAAAAGTAATAGTTGTTTATTCCAAGAGTTTAAAATCCAAAATGCAGTTTGAAGTGCTTATTTCACTAAAGTCCACAATGTACTTAAAAAGTTGCTGCTTATTCCACAAGTTTAAAATCCGCAATGTACTTACAAAGTAGCTTTCTACACATATGTTTGTGTACTACAGGTTCCACACTAATCTTGGCATTACTGCAGTTAGGAGTCATGTGCTTTCAGGCTGTCTCTATCCGATGCTATCCATACACAGACATTACATGAGTAAGTAATGTGTGTGGACATTGGATGGCATCACTTTTAATATTTGTTCAGTGGCAGATTTAGACATGGGCGTAGGAGTGTGCTCCACCCCCTTTTTAAAACTGCTGATCCTGGATAAGGAAATGCAAGGCACCGTTTTTTTTTTTTTTTTAATTGAAAAAATGTACTCCCCAAATGGTACAGTTACTGTTCAGCCCAAAGCTTCATTTAGGAATTATCAGCACTCAACATAAGTTAAAGGAACTGAAAGTTATGACAAGGAGAAGCCAGAGATGTAGTTTCATGCATTTTTCCCTAGCTGCTTTGAAACTGCCCCATTTGACTCTGAAAGTGTTGAAATCTACCAATGAACTGGTCTCCGCCAGTCACAAGGGAAAGGTTATATACTACAATATATAGCGGATACTAAAAAGTCTGTATATGGTTTAATTACACAAGGGTTTGTTAATGTATAAAACAAAAAGAAAAAAAAAGATTCCGGAATAGCAAGTGCCGTATAAAAGTAAAATTTTATTGAGAGCTTTCATCCACTCATATCACGGGACTTTATCAGAATTAGGGAACAAAAGCCCTCAATACATTTTTTTTTCTTTTATACAGCAGTTGCTATTCTGGAATCTTTTTTTTTGGTTTTATACTAGTTTGTTTGTGTGTTTTTTTTCAGCATTTATTAAAGTATGACAACAGGAAAATGCCACTACTAAAGCTTAGGATCCTTCTGATGGCTTCTTCACTAACTTATCCCAACTAAAGAAAAGTGTATGGAACCCACCCCTTCCACTCCGATAAAATCCTCATCTCCTGAAATAGGGCTACATGCTTCAGCTCCTAGCAAAGTGACTACAATTAGCAGTGCAAAACAGGAGCATTTTTATAAATGAAATCCAGAATCTGGATTGTACTGTGGCAACTGTGAAATAGAGCCAGTTTGTAGAGTTTAAAAAAAAGGCAGGAGGTGCCCAGAAAATAATCCACAGCTACCCTGTACCCGTGATGCTATGTCCTCAGTTCAATTCTGAAATATCTGCAAAACTTACCAAACTTGAGCATGGATTTCTAGGAAGGTTTTTATGGAGTCAGGATTTCATACCCACATGTCTTGTGAAAGTCATAGATTTTAGTTTTGAGTGGGATTATTACTCAGGTCCGGCAAATTCTGCACCCTAAAGAAAAGTAAAATGAGTCAGGAATTTTCTTTTTAAGATCAACTGCCAAACAGTACATGCTTTTTTCATTTATACTTATATTTTCAGTGAAACCTGCTTTGGAGATGCGATTGGAGGCTGTAGTCAGGTGATCTATATGATGATCACCAATTGCTCCTCCAACTGCATATCCCTTGTAGTTAAGTAGACATTATGGTGACAACTAGAGAATTTCTTGAAGCCTTGTGAGAATAAAATATATATTTATCAGACAGTTCAGTCTCCTGGAGTGCCAAATGTTTTTTTTTCCTGAGTCAACATTAGCATTCTGAGAACTGTCTCCATTCATGATTGAGTGACACTGTTGAGCAGTAAGGTTTTTTTTTTGTTTGTTTTTTTGAGGTTGTTGGGCTTTGAAGGGGCCAAAGTTGTATGGCTGAGACTCTCAACTGTACTGCTTTGGAGCCTTCAAGGCCTAAAACTGAGGTGTCTCATGCTTTCTTAACAAGTTTACAATGTCCAGACCCATATGGTTAGCTTCATTTTACTGAACAAACAAAAGTTTTATCAAAGAAACTCACTGTTATTCGACAAAAAAGTGTTTTTTATTAATATTTGGTGTTATTTGCACAACAAAAATTATATACATTTATATTTTGTTTAGATATATAATAGCAGTGAGTTTAATTTTTGATGTTTTAGGTTTAAGTTTTGAATTGACAAAAATGATCTGCAGTTAAAATGGCATGATTCTGAAAGAGCAACAATTCTCTGGGTAAGATAAATCTTATTTGTGTTTACGATTGTCAGATATTTTCAGACTGACACAAACAGATGTAGACTTATGCAAGAAGGTAAGGCATTTAAAAATGTTTTCAATTAATTTAACTGCACCATTCTGCTTTCTGAGGTCTGAGTATATAGAAAACACATCATGGCCTGAAATGTTTTTTAAGGCACTACATAACGGCATGTTACCCAACTTCACATCGGTTTTGTAAGAGCTGAGACTTCAGATCTGATCAGGAGATCCATTACATGCAACTATAGTAAATGTTCAGCATAACCTAAACTAAAGACAGAAATATCAAACTAGTATTTATCGGTAACTTTTTAAGAACATTCACCTACCCATTGCTGACAAGGATAAAACCGATTTTCAGTGCCAGCCTTTCCAAATACACACACACATACATATTTCAAATTAATCCAGGACAGTAAAACTCAATTTCAAAATCAAGGGCAGTCAGTCATATTTTGCTCTGCCACACAGCAGGAGCTGACACAACTTTAGGAACTTGGGTTTAGAAACCATCCATTTGATAGGCACTAGAAGTAATGAGAAATTTGCCTTGTGGTGTTATTTAGTTAGCCCTTCATTTTAGCATGGATGTACATATTTTATCCTACTTATTTCAGAGAGGCCATTTCCATGAGATAGAAGGGGCAGGGGGTATAAAAATAGAGAACAGTGCCATGACCTTTCAAGTGACAACTTAAGAATCCACGGTGCCAACTACATCCACTTAGCTCTCTGTCCATGGTTTTTCTCAACTGTCAGTCATTTCCATAATTTAACATAATTCCTACCTCCCCAGTACTGAAGCAAAGTCAAGAAAGAAACTCTTAAACTGCTAAGACAGCAATACAATTTATAACGCTCATACATAGAGGCAATAAATACATGGGAATTTGCAAAAAAGAAATAAATTATGGTGTCTGCAACCCATATTAAAAGACAAATTTCCCACAAAACAAGTTCACAGTCCCTCTCATGTTGTTTTGTTTTTCCACACAGGGTTCAATCCTAGTTATTTTATCCACACACCACATGCACAAAACACACACACAGCCACTTTCTCCCACTGCTTCCTCAGTACTCTTAATGTTGTAACTGAATTAGGTGGTGGTGCAACAGTTAGTGTTGTCGCCTCACAGCAAAAGGTTCTCCCGTTCAATTCTCGGCTAGAGTACCTTCTGTGTGGAGGCTGCATGTCCTCCCTGCAGTCGAGTGAACTTTAAAATACATGCAGGTAGGTGCATGCATGTGTGCCTTCTTTGAAGGTAGGGCACCATGCTGGTAACTTGGCACCGTAAAAATCCACTGTCAATCATTAGCGGACAGGAGTCCCACTGTGGCGACCCCTAACCGGGAAAAGCTGAAAGACTGTCTAGTCATTACTATCCATCCCATGCAATAGTAGTATAAACACTGCTTTGAAAATTAATGTTTTCTTACTAGTTTAAAGAGCAATCTAATACATACCTCAACCTCTTAGTGCAAGAGATCTACAGAAAGCATAAAATGATGGGGAGAAAGGCCTAGAAATAGGGGTGGATCTTAAAATACTGCTCCTATAAAGTTAGAAAGTTGACAGAATAACAGGATTGTGTTAGCATACATTTTCTGAAGGATATGAAGTCTGAAACAGGAGTGTATTTCATTCATTGACTTCAGAGCTGCTCTGTCATGAGGCTGATCTGTGTTGCAACTCCATCTGTAGGGCACCCAGCTAAATGCATGCCTGCATTTACCACATTCAGCAGAAGGAATGCAGATACAAGGAACTGTTAACATCAAATTATAATGTTACAGTTAAAACATTGTTTAAAATGTCATCTTGATTTATGTAAATAAAATATGATGTTGTATTGACTTTCAATAAATTTGAATTTATTCTTTTAAAAAAAACAATTGAGAGAGAAAGGCCCAAAATCAGAGTCAGTTTTTACATATTACTCAAATTTTCTTAAAACGTTAATAGAACCACAGGTTTGCATCAATATACATTATATATGAACCATAAGAAATAGAAAACTGTAATGCCTAACATTATTGACTGTAATCCTGACTCACTTATCAATAAATCAAAACTTTTATTATGGACAGAGCAAGCTATGAGACAAATAAAGGGACAACTGAAGGGTATATCAGGGAATTATAACTTTTTTTTCACAAAATGAAACAAGCCATCAACCAATGTGGTTTGGGAATGTCTCACATTCTGCTTTATTGTGCATTTGTGAGGTCAGAAGCAGACCCATGACTCTGGTCGTACATTTTCCAGAAACAGGTGATGTTTTGCCATGTGGAAAAGCCTATTTATTTCAACTGCCTTTGCCTTTGAGTCAGCGCTGGACATTGGAGAGCCTAGCCAATACAACCCAGGTGGAGTACCCGGTTCTCCACTTGGAATTAGACACAGGACTCTGTCAGTCCTATTAGCTTACACTGAATGTTGAATAGAGAAACCTTTCTTTTGTTACTGCACATGAAGTAATGTCATTTGGTTGTGTCATGTCATGCCAAGCTGTTTTGGAATCCAACCTGCCAACACAACATTTGAGTTAGTTGTAGCACAGGTGTTGGGTAGAAATACCTGACTGGCAGTTTGAGTTATAGTGGAATGCCAGGTTTCCCAAACTGCTGCTTTGAATTCAATCCTTATCTCACCTTACCTGTACTGACACAGAAACTAAGAGCTACATTTTACATAGACCCCCCCCCCCACTTAGCCCTGCACTGTACTTGTTGTCACAGTGATGCATTGTCTTTTTTTAAATGCTCATTTGTAAACTCATTTGTAATATTAATGTATTAAAGAATCCTGCTTTTCCCTTTCTAAGGTAATTGCGTGCCTATATTTTTAAAACTGTCCTGTATTACTGTCGGTTAAAAAAGTTAATGTAATTTACATTACTATTGTTTTTTAGGAGTGGATTATTGTCGTTTAGGTAGGGGGTTAACGGAGCCCTCCCTCGAAAAGCATTGTATCACTGTTCCTGCTATTATCAGTTTACTGGCTTATATTGTTTCGAGAATCCACTGCTGTGGGTAAAGTGTAAATGTGGAAATGGATATATTACTTATTTTGTGATGCCATTTCTACTGGTCTTTGTGAGTGGTGGGTAACATCTGTTTACACTGTTCTAATATCATCTGTTACAACCCAATAAACCTTTCAGTTGCAACCCAATAAACCTGTCATTGTTAGCAATCATCTGTTGTTTGGATTATTGTCACATGTGAAATTTGATATCACTACAAGCTGTCAGCCGAGTATGTATATTTTTGGAGCGAGACTGGCATGTCTCCAATGCACAAAACTGCTGTTTTTTTATCTTCCTTCATCTAATATTGGTCAGCAAGGCATGTGTGTGCAATATATCATTCCAGAATATCCCAGCTGTTCATAGGTCTGACAAATCTCAACAGAATCAGGGACAAATCCATAAATAATCAGCGACAGTCAGGGACACTTTCATAATATTATGACTACTAGCTTGGGTATTCACAGAAAAAGACTGAGTTAATATACAATTTCCTAAGTAAAAGAAGTCTATAACTGTAATTTTTGTCATTATATGTTGTGCAATTCACCACCTTTACTTCAAAAGTCATCAGTTTTAGAAGAGATTAAGAGGGACAGAAGAAAATTTGAGCTAAAATCAGGGACAGTTGAGAGGTATGCTTCTGTTTGACTGGGGACTGGGAATGTAGCACACAGTCCTACATAGATTTTTTTTTTTGGGGGGGTAGTATGCAGCAATCACAGCAAAATTAAATTATATATAGATACTTTGCTATCAGTAATGGTTGTAGACTATATTGCTAGCAGTGGTGGATTTAGGCACAATGTACTCATGCTCTGCTCTTTGGCACTGGTGCTGAGAAATTGCTTACCCTGAATTCTGATTAATTTTTCACTTAGAACCTTAGATGCAGCATGTTTTATTATACAGTCTAATACTTAAGATTTATTTTATGCTGCATATTTTATAAGACTGCAGTACACAATATCAGTGGGATTCTTTCCAAGTTTATAACAGTGCATATGCTCACTGTGCCATGGAAGGAGACTGTGACTTGGCATGGGCAATCAGTAAACTCTTCCAGGCATGTGTTGAAAATACTTGCACTATCTGTATATGTTGCATGGTGCACAGGAGTTATCTGTTTCTGCTACCATATCTATAGCAAAATTATGTGCAACTGAATGTGCATTGCTGTCTTTCTACACATGATGTTAGAGCTTCTTAAGGTGATCTTTCCATAACCACCAAAGCCAGTGTCCCACTTTCACTTTCCCACCCCAGTACTCAACTAACTAAACTGCACCCCCCCCCTTTGCAAAACTTGGATCCACCACTGTTTGTATGTGCTTAGGTTGTTATGTGCATTCCTTTGCTGGTGAGCTTATGTGCTATTATTTGCCTCTTTGTTTTTGGGCGTGTATACTGACCTTTGAGTCCTAGGTGGTGAGTATATGTGCTATCCTTTGTCTCTTAGCCAGGGCAAGGGGATATTGTGCACAGCTATGTCTGCTAGCTACCTCTGCAGCTGGTGGTTCCACCTCAGATTCCTCTTCTGTATATGTAGGAGGTAATGGAACTGCCTGTGGTCCAGGAATGTGTGGTCCTGGCCCTTGCTGTCCCTGTTGCAGTTGTTTCCCCAAGATGATATTGTGCAATATGGCACAGACTGTGAGAATTTCTGTGCAGATGCCTGGGTCATACTACAGGGCACCCCCCCCAAATGTTTCTCAGCAGAAATGTGATTTCACCATGACAAATACATGTTCTATGATGTTTCTAGTCTGAGCATGAACATCATTATATCCTTCTTCTACAGGTGTGTGTACATTTCTGGTGGGTGTCACGAACCATGGTTCCAGTGCATAACCTGCATCAAGTAGATGGCCTTGAGGAACATCACCCCTACCAAACTTATGTAAAGCTGTGAGGCATGCCATATGTGTGAGTTGTGATAACCAGGTCTATATTAGAACATCAACTTTTTAAAACATTGAATGTTCTAATATCAACTCCTATTCAGGGAATGCTGACAATATCGAACATGCAGAACAGCAAAATATTTCCCCAGGGTAAAAATGTGCTGTTCTGACACACATACACACAACACAAACACACCAAACAAACAGCAATCCACACACATACACCTAAAATACTACATCTAACCCTACACTAAACTGTACACACACCACTAGCTATCCACTTACCTTAACCCAAACCCTAAGGTCCGTCACTATCGCACACTCACCTCACCCGGCGCCCTAACCCTAACTCACCTACCCCACCCTAACCCTCACATCCACACAATCGCACACTTACCTGACCCGCGCCCTAACCCTAACTTACCTACCCCATGCCCTAACCATCATGTCCACACAATTGCACACTTACCTGATCCCGACTCAAAACTTTACACAGTGCTGAACATAGCGAAGCCACAGGAACGGCCAACCGAATTCCTTCCCTAGGAAGAAATTCGGTGTTCTGCAGCTTCGCTATTTTCAGCGTTTGCTGAATAGGGGTCAGTATTAGAGCATTTGAAGTTGTGAAACTTCGATGTTCTAATATAGACCCGTGATAACCACCTGAGTTGCCTGCCTACCCAATGAAGATGATCCCTCATGCATTACAGACAACCTGGCAGTTGACTGAGGGGAATCCCTACCTGTTGATGTATTTTCTATCTGTTCACAAGGTAGGGCTTTTATTTTTATGCTAGTGCAGTCTATGGCTCCCAAGATTTCAGGGAAATGTGTTCTACAACATAGAATTCCTGCATTGTTCTTGTTCTCTCCTTGGCTGTCCATGGAACATAGATTTGTCGCAGCATAGCATTTAGATATTGGTGAAATATTCTGGAAGCTAAGGGCTGTGCTACCCATAGTATACCCCTGTGGGTCTCTGGAATGTACCAATTGCTAATATCTTTAATCTACTTATACCTTAGTTTCCACTGGTATAGGTCCCCTTCAATGTTCCCTGGGTCTGAGGTGGGAGCAGCAGAGGTTGCAGATTCCCTGTGGTGTTTCCCTATCAACCCTATGTTGCTCTACTATTTCAAATCATGCAGTCCATGATATGTTAAACAGTGTCTGAACACCTGTCTTCTACTTGGACTAGGTCTATCTGCAGCATCAGCAGCATATATTTAAGCTTGTTGCACATACACATGCAAGAAGGCTGCAGCACCCACTAACACTGTGCTTTTTTTTTTTTTATTAATTTTTTAAGTGTGATGATGGCTGTATTCCCATAGGTTTTGATTTTCATAGCCAAGGGCTGTGTCATCTATACATGAGTACTTTAAAACCTCTTGAATGGCTCCGCCATAGTGGGTTGTTTTATTTGCATGTAATCCAGCTGCTTGACATTAATTAGTATACTGCGCTGTTTACCTTTGTTTGGAGGTTCTACATGATATGTAGATCCATTTAATGAATACAGAACTGCATGCTGCTTTAAGACTGCAAGACAGGATTTTGTAGCCATAAATCTTTCTTCTGAATGAGGGAGTGGACAAGTAGTACCATAGAAATAATGGAGAAATCTGAGGATGTCTTGGGTGACAGAGTGTAAGGGATGCAACGTGGCTTTAAGTGATTCCCACTAAAACACAGCCCAGAGCACTTAATCTGTTCTCTTTTTTAAATAGGGCAGTTTCACAAGCAGCTTATAAGCTAAAAAAATATAGTAACTGCTTAAAGACAGCTTGTAAGCTGTCAGACTGCTCATACTTTGACAAGTCATATGTTACTACTACGCATTCAGATATAGACTGTGGAGGGTGACAAATGAAGTCTGTTGCACAGGTGCCAAATTCCCTTACACCAGTTGTGTGGATAATAATGTCATACCCTGCCCAATAATTAAGAACAGAGGGAATTCCAATGACTGGACCAGAGGACTCCTTTTATAATGAAATACACTCCTTAATATGATCACTTGCTCTAAGTAGAACCCAAAAGTAATGTGTGTCACCATCTGTACTAGTAGTGTATCTTACCAGCATACATTGAATTATTACATGCTAGTGAGATGATGGGAAGATGTAAGTCATATGCAATCAGGAGTCCATTTGGCTTTAATGAGGCAAGGGATAACAAGCAAATATGGGTCAAATAACTTTAATAAGACAACACACTGATGTTATGTCATGTGACAAGGCTTGTGGTAAAGAAGGTTTCATCGATATAACTGAGAGTAACTGAATAGTTTGTAAAGGTAAGATAACAACTATGACAAGCACCCAGTCGTGGAAGAGCTTCCTTTAAAATACAATGGGATTACAGGACATGGACTGTGTTGTATTTATTCAATCATATAAATCTCTAGTTGGGGACTCCTAGGTTCAAGAAGTCAGCATTAAACTAGGTGAACCCTAACCACTTATCCAGCTATAGCTGCACCATAGATAAATAACACTAATCATGTAAACATATGCACATGTACATTAATGAGTTTCATGGATTAAAAGAATGAAAACACTACAAAAAGTACATTTTCAGGGAAACAATCAATCCTTAAAATTATCTTTGCTGGTATATTTTCAGTTTAAGGTCACCTCTGCTTAGAAAAAGTAATCCAAGATGCTGTAATTTCAGATTTCATAAAAAATGATACATTTGAAACCTTCATTCATTGTTTCAGCATATGACATGCAAAATAGTATGAAGAAAAAAATGTGTTGAACAATCATGCCTAAGCAAAAGAAAACCAAGCAAAAGGTATAGAACAGCTTAAACATCATTACGATAGTGAAGAGATGAAAATTATCAGTGCTGAAGTAGATTATTGGATATGCCATTAGAGGGGGGGGGGGCATCAGAGTATGAAACAGGCAGTATGGCATAAGCTAATCTTTCTTATATCATGAAAGCTTTCATGAAATGATGAATAAATGCATCACCCCATATGCCCTTGGTCAAGGGGAGAGCCATGCAGAGAATAGTCGTAAGGTAGGTAAGAAATCTAGTAGAAAGAATTCAACTCCCACTTTATGAACTCAATTCTATCCTTAGTATCACAGGACAGTTCCTTCCTTACTGTCCCCCCAACACAAATAACATTAATACAAGCTTTACCCTCAAAACAGTTTCCACCACTTCAGTCAAAAGCATGCTCTCCAAGCTAAAAACCTCATCAACAGCAGCTGACCTACTCCCCAGCTATTTCTTGAAACTCACAGCAGATGCTATTGCTATCCCAGTCTCCACTCTCATAAACAGATCAATTGTTGAAAACTACGTGCCCAACTCTGGAAAATAGCCTATGTTACACCCATACATAAAGGCGGGACCTCCACTGAACTTAATAACTACAGACCCATTGCTTTACTCTCCCCCTGGCCAAAATCCTAGAAAAATGCATCCATACTCAGATGCTAAACTAACTCCTAGACAGAAACATCCTGTCACCTACTCAGCATGGTTTCAGACCTGCCCATAGTACCACTACAGCCTTCCTCCGCTTCACAGACACAGTAAACCGTCTCAAAAATGAAGGCCTACAAGTGTCAACTCTTTTTTTGGATATGTCCAAAGCATTTGACACAGTCTCACTCCAAATCCTGCTAAACAAACTAAACCAATATCTATCAAATTCCACTCTTACCTGGTTCGAAAGCTACTTAACTGACAGGTACCAAGCTGTGAAATGGGAAAATTCTCTCTCTCCTCAGCTGCCCATAACTATAGGAGTCCCACATGGTTCTATCTTAGGACCACTACTATTCACAGTCTTCACAAATGACCTCCATACCTCCACACAGCATGCATCTATAATTCAGTATGCAGATGACACTACCTTAATCTGTGCTGCACAAAACATTCCCACACTCCTGCAAACAACTCAACTAGCATTCTCTGACGTTGAAAACTACCTTACCAAAGTCCAACTTCTCCTCAATCCAAAAAAAACTCAGCTTATGATTATAACCAGTTCTAACAAAAAACACTAACAGTCAATTCACTATCTACTCCACTAATGCTACTCCAATTGCTCCAGTGGCACAGGCTAAGCTATTGGGAATAACCATAGACTCCCACCTAAAATTTGATAGTCATCTCAACTTAACTATTAAAAAAGTACATGCCAAACTGGGGTCGCTCTACCGTATCAAACCATTTCTTACCAACAACACAAGATCAGCCATTGCTTGCTCCCAACTTCTATCCACCCTACTCTATGCATCTCCCATTCTGACTAATATCAACAAAACTGAACTAAGCAAAATGGAAGCCTGCTATAACAGAATTGCTCGCTTTGCTGCCAATCGCTCATATAGAACTCATCACTGTACTGCTTTGAGACAACTCCACTGGCTTGAACTGCCCAACCTCCTAACCTACAATCAGCTCTGCCTCTGTCATTCTATCTATTACCTCCCCAATAAGTGTCCTGCCCTAGTACAACATCACTCAGCCAAAAGGCCTCTTAGATCTTCAAGCAAACTACTACTAGAAGTCACCAACAGCTACAATAGCATTGGAGATGCACTATATAGTAGTTCAGTGGCTAAAAAATGGAACTCTGTCCCTACAAGCATTCAAAACACATCATCCAAAGCCTCCTTTAAAGACCCCATCAGGCAACATCTCAAGGAAAGTTGGCAGTGCCATGACTGCTCCCCAGGCTAGTGAAAGCAGATAACACATACAGGTGAGAACTGCCCTCAGCAAAGCTAAAAACACAGCATCAATGGGACTTGATGGTATCCCGGGTTGCGTGCTACATGAACTCCAAGAGGAGCTAAACCCGCACATAAAAATTTAGTTCACAATGACAAAAAATACACTGAACCCACAGATATTGCCAACATTCTGGCAGACAGGTTCAGTGCAAATTTCTCCCCTCCCTCACCCCCAGAAGAAGAAATACTTATCCCAGCTGAATGTAACCTCCCTGTCATCTCAGATGTCCACACATAAAAATGCTATTTAACCTTAGCCTTACTACAGGATATGTACCTGAACACTGGCGTACAGCAACAGTAGTCCCACTCCACAAAGAAGGCACCTCTACAGACCCTGGTAACTACCGCCCCATAAGCTTAACCAGCCTGGTCTGCAAAGCTATGGAAAGAATCTTTATGGAACTCATAAACAGAGACACGGGGGACTTGCAGACACTTGATCCCACCCAGTTCGGCTTTGTAAAGGGCAGATCCTGCCTTTTGAACCCGGTTGACTTTTCCGAAACAGTCACTTAGAGCCATTGACGAGGGCAAAGCAGTCCATACAGCCTACCTGGACTTGGCTAAAGCTTTCGACACAATACCCCACTCTGGCATCATAGACAAGCTCAACAGCTTAAATGTAAATCCATATGTCACAAGATGGGTTGCAAACTGGCTAAAGGATAGAACCCATAAAGTCAAAATCGCTGGAGCCATGTCAGACTCAAAGCCAGTCACAAGTGGTGTCCCACAGGGCTCTGTCCTGGGACCCCTCTTGTTCGGCATTTATTTGTCAGATGTGAAAGCAAACATGGGAGGGTTGTGGCTGACAAAGTTTGCAGATGACTGCAAACTAGGCGCCATAGTCGATACACCAGCTGACACATACATCCTACAGAAAGGCCACACTGAAATGGACAACTGGTGCCGGAGTCATGGCCTTAAACTAAATGCCAAAAAATGTATAGTCATCCCCTTTGGGAAAAACAAAGTACCCACAAATTATCACATAGACAGTAACCCACTGAGTACGGAAAAAGTAATCAGAGACCTGGGGACCCAAGTCGATAGTGACCTCTCATTTGACACCCACGTTGCCAAAGTGGTTAGAAAGACTTTCTACCTTGCCCACCTTATCATGAAGGGATTCACATCCAGATCAAAGGAGGTCGTTGTACCCCTATACTCCTCCCTGATCAGGCCCATGATTGAGTACAATGCCCCATTTGGTATGTACCTCACCCGGCACTTGCAACAGCTAGAGAGACCCCAAAAGTACCACACCAAGAGGATCAAGGGTCTCCAACATATGTCATATGCTGCCAGACTAAAGAAACTCCAGCTCTATTCAGTAGCATACCGCCTACACAGAGGTGATCTGTGCCTGACGTACAAGGCCATGTCTAATCAGGAATTGATGGACATGCTCCACCTCAAAAAATTCAAATCCATCAGAACCACGAGAGCTAAAGATTTAAACCTCAGCACAAATATGAATAGGACATGCTGGAGGGACAGATTCATAACTCAGTGGCTTCCCATACTCTGGAACAGAATCCCAGTTCATGTTAGGCAGAGCCCCTCACTGACTCTCTTCAAGAGAAATCTTGACGAGTGGATGGGAGATCATAGGTTTACCCCAGGGGTCATCTCTGTGTCACTACTAGACAGAGGCACAGTAAACTAATTCTATTATGTAAGGAGGTCTTCACTGTGTCACTACTAGAAAGAGGCACAGTATTCTAAATCTATTCTGTACACTTTTGTACCATTACATGGGGTGGCGAAAGCCACATCACTATGGCTAGGCTTATAAATGCCCCAGGGCAGATAGCCTAGTACTAAACTATGAAACTATGAAATGTAAAATAAATAAAATGTCCCTATAGTGCCTTTTTTAGGCAGGGTTCAAGTAACAAATTCACCACCATAACAGGAACAGGAAAGCAAAAACTGAGGGTAATGCTACTCAATGCTAGAAGTCTAAATTTCAAAATGCACTCACTCGAGGCACTCCTTAAAATGGAGAACATTGATATCTGTGCAGTGACTGAAACCTGGTTCAAGGCTCCAGAGACCACCCCTGCACTACCAGGCTATAACTCATACCACACTTTTAGGCCATCTAACCTAGACTGAAACACCAAAGGTGGGGGGGTGTCCATATTCATTAAGGATATCCACACCTCCAGGCTAGTTGCTCAGTATAATGCATCCGAGGTTATCCAAGTACAACAAACTCTTGGCAAAACTGCAATCCAAATTGTAGCTTGCTACAGATCCCCCACCATGCCCCAGGATTCCCACTCCTCTTTTCTTGATGTACTAGAAAATATTAGGGTTCAACCAAACACCCTAATAATGGGCGACTTCAACTACCCCACCATTAACTGGGAAAACTACTCATGTACTAACTCCTTTGTGCAACGTTTTCTGGGATTCATAAAATCCAGTGCCCTAGATCAACTTATCCACACCCCCACCAGGGGCAACAATATCCTAGACCTAGTCATTACCAACATGAGTGACCGGTGTTCCACACCTGAAGTCAACTTCTCGTTGGTCCAATCCGACCATAAGCTAATCGCCCTCGATATCCACATCCCACCCCCACCCCCCATTAAGGAAACCACAGTAAGAAATTTCTCCAAAGCCAACTTCATGCTTCTTAAGACAGAAGTAGTGAACTTCATGACACCCATGCAGATCGACAATGCAGTTACAACTGCTGAATCCTACACAAATGCGCTCTATAAGCACCTACATGAGTGCATGGATCATGCTATCCCAAACAGAACCAAGACGCACGCTATCCTCCAAAAAAAGAAAGCCAATCTGGTGGTCCCCTGCCATAAACAAACTGTACAACAGAAGGAAGAAACTGTTGCAAAAGAGAGTAAAATCCCATTAGTGGAGGAGCTCCCTGGTCAGCCTTAGTAAGAAGCTGAGATCCCTTATAAGATCCTCCAAAGCTAGCTACGAAAATAAAATTGCCACTAATTCCAAGGACAACCACAAAGCATTCTATAGCTATGTCAAGAATCTCAATGGCAACACCCAGATCTGCTCTGAGTTACAGCACAAAGGCATGAAAATTACAGAACCAACTGATATTGCCAACATCCTGGAAGATAGGTTCAGTGCTAACATTACTCCCCCACCCCCACCCCCTAAAGGGCCCATATCTATACAGGAAGAATGCAGAGTCCCTGTAATCACAACTACGCAGGTGAAAGCTGCACTCTCTAAAGCCAAAAACACAGCATCCATGGGACCGGACAACATCCCAGGCTGCGTTTTACACGAACTTCAGAATGAACTGACTGCCCACTTAAGCACCATGTTCAATAATAGCCTCGCATCAGGCTTTGTGCCCACTGAATGGTGCATAGCAACAGTTATCCCACTCCACAAAGGGGGAGCCACCACTGATCCCAGGAACTATAGACCTATTAACCTGACGAGCCTGGTCTGCAAAGCCATGCAATGTATCATCATGGAACTCATAAACAAAGACATTGGTAACTTCCAAACTCTGGATCCCACCCAGTTCGGGTTTGTGAAAGGCAGATCATGCCTCCTAAACCTGATCGACTTCTTTGAGGCAGTCACCAAAGCCGTAGATGAGGGTAAAGTGGTTCACACAGCCTATCTTGACCTCGCCAAGGCTTTCAACACCATCCCCCATTCTGGAATTATAGCTAAACTCAATAAACTAGGCATAAATCCCTATGTCAAAAGGAGGAACCTTGACGTTTGGATGGGAGAAAGGAAATTCACCCCAGGGATCACGTCAGTCGCCCTGCTAGACAGGGGTCCAGGAAAGTAAATAATGTGGGAAGAAATAGCCAGGGAATTGTTATGGCTAGGCTTGTATAGGCCCTAGGGCTGATAGCCTAGTACCAACCTATGAACCTATGAACCTATGGGTTGCCAACTGGCTCACTGACAAAACCCACACTGTAAAAGTTGCAGACTCCAAATCTGACCTCAAACCAGTGACAAGTGGAGTACCACAGTGTTCCGTCCTGGGACCGCTCCTGTTTGGTATCTACTTCTCTGAAGTACAGGCTAACACAGAAGGCCTCAGGCTAACGGAGTTCACCGATGACTGCAAGCTAGGAGCCATAGTCAAGTCCCCAAATGATGTGAACATCCTACAGAAGGGCCTCTCTGAGACAGATGCCTGGTGTCAGAGCCATGGTCTCAAGCTCAATGCCAAAAAGTGCAGTGTCATCCCCTTTGGTAAAAACTCTGTACCCATGAACTACCACATAGGCAGCAATCTACTTAACACTGAATGTGAGATAAGAGATCTTGGGACCCAGGTGGACAGTAGTCTCTCCTTTGATAGTCACATCGTCACAGTAGTCAGGAAGTCCTTCTACGTGGCACACCTCATCATAAAACTGTTCTCGTCCAGGAAAAAAGAGGTCATCGTTACCCTCTACTCATCACTCATTAGACCCATTATAGAGTACAACGCCCCTTTTGGAATGTACCTCACAAGACATCTGCAGCAGCTGGAAAGGCCACAGAAGTACCTCACAAAGAGGATTACTGGACTCAAACAAATGCCCTACACTGATCGCCTCAAAAAACTCCAGCTTTACTCCTTAGCATATCGCCTACTCAGAGGTGATGTCTGCCTAACATAGAAAGCTATGTCAAACCCAGAGCTGTTGGACATGCTACACCTAAAGAAATCCCAATCCCTCCGAGCTACATGCTCTAGGGACCTAAACCTTGTCACCACAATAAACATAACATGCTGGAGGGATAGATTCCTACCCCAGAGACTTCCCATACTCTGGAACAGGCTACCCACCTATGTCAAGCAAAGTTCTTCATTAGCACTCTTCAAGAAAAATCTTGATGAGTGGATGGGAAATAGGAAATACACCCCAGGGATCACTTCTGTGTCTCTGCTCATCAGTGGCACAGGAAAATAAGTTTCTTGGGTGGCGTAAGCCAGGGAACCTTGTTGGCTAGGCTTGCATAGGTCCTTGAGCTGATAGCCTAGTACCTACCTATGAACCTATGAACCTATAAAATAAATAATTTAGACTTATAGAAGTTAAAATTGTTATGTCAGGTAGGAGTGTGTTAAGGAAACATTTCCTGTTGCCTTTCATTTGATCAGAAAAATAAATTTCCACAGTTCTGAGAGTTCATCTGTGTGCTTATAATATTCTGTTAGTGTCATTACTATATCTATCAAACATTGTTACACAACTTGTGGGTTGTGGCATTTGAGAGCCAAGATCCTTGGAATTGTTTCAAATGATTTTTCCACTGGTGTGGAAGGAATCAGAGAAGCAGGAGGCAGTGAAAGGAGTTTGGAAATCAATTAAAAGAAGTCTGATGATGGAACTGTCTAGTATGAGAGTTAACTTTAACAGATATGAGGATTACTGGACTCAAACAAATGCCCTACACTGACCGCCTCAAAAAACTCCAGCTTTACTCCGTAGCATATCACCTACTCAGAGGTGATCTCTGCCTAACATAGAAAGCTATGTCAAACCCAGAGCTGTTGGACATGCTACACCTAAAGAAATCCCAATCCCTCCAAGCTACACGCTCTAGGGACCTAAACCTTGTCACCACATTAAACAGAACATGCTGGAGGGATAGATTCCTACCCCAGAGACTTCCCATACTCTGGAACAGGCTACCCACCTATGTCAAGCAAAGTTCTTCATTAGCACTCTTCAAGAAAAATCTTGATGAGTGGATGGGAAATAGGAAATACACCCCGGGGATCACTTCTGTGTCTCTGCTCGTCAGTGGTACAGGAAAATAAGTTTCTTGGGTGGCCTAAGCCAGGGAACCTTGCTGGCTAGGCTTGCAAAGGTCCTTGGGCCGATAGCCTTGTACCTACCTATGAACCTATGAACCTATAAAATAAATAATTTAGACTTATAGACGTTAAAATTGTTATGTCAGGTAGGAGTGTGTTAAGGAAACATTTCCTGTTGCCTTTCATTTGATCAGAAAAATAAATGTCCACAGTTCTGAGAGTTCATCTGTGTGCTTATAATATTCTGTTAGTGTCATTACTATATCTATCAAACATTGTTACACAACTTGTGGGTTGTAGCATTTGAGAGCCAAGGTCCTTGGAATTGTTTCAAATGATTTTTCCACTGGTGTGGAAGGAATCAGAGAAGCAGGAGGCAGTGAAAGGAGTTTGGAAATCAATTAAAAGAAGTCTGAGGATGGAACTGTCTAGTATGAGAGTTAACTTTAACAGATATGACAATTTTAAAACCAAAAATCCCTGGGTTATATACAAGTCTGCTTTCAATTTTCTGGAATCTGTTGGTTTTTCCATCATAGCACTTGTTATGGAAGGTTATTAAACTTCATGATGGCTAAATCAAAGTGTTGTCCATTGCACATGATGACCAAAGTGTAACCTGACAATGAAACATTTCTTAATATGTGTAGAGCAGAATAATTAACAACTGGAATGAAAGGGGTGCATACTATACACACACACACACACACACACACACACACACACACACACACACACACACACACACACACACACACACACACGCACTCACACATGCACGCATGCACAGTTGTACGCACACTCTCACGCACATTCTCACACACACGCACACACACACACACACACACACACACACACACACACACACACACACACACACACACACACATACACACACACACTCACACACACACACACACACACACACCATGAATCCAATACATTTGAAAAATGCACAACAAACTTTATTTGGCAGAAACCTGTACTCAAGAAAAAACAGTTTTGCTTAACTTAGTGTCATCAGTGTTATCAGGATGACATTAAATTAAGTAAAACCAGTTTCACAGAGTCAGTATATTGAGATATTCCATGCATATCTTTCTTTATGTTTTTTCATGTCCTGACAAGTGATTTTATATACACGCGCGCACTCACATGCACACACATGCACATGCACACGCGCACCCCTATAGATAGATAAATAGACAGATAAAAAGGCATGCCTACAAGTCGTGATTGAGTCTGCTGTTTTGTATCTTCAGTACAATGATACTACTTTGCGGAATGTTTCATCACAGTGTATTGTAATGTGCGAGCTGGTGGTATACTTATGTTTTTACACTTTTTTCTCCACTGTGCTGTGACCATGGAGTTGATATAGACATAATTTTAGATGTGTGTAGCTTGCCCCCTGCAAAAAAAAAACAAAAAAAAAAAAAAACAAAACCTTTGTTCTAAGTTTCTTGTCACTATTTTTTCATGTGTTGCACATATACATGTGGGGACTAAACCAAATTGTAGACTATTGTTTACAAGGCAGGGGTTCAGGAGTACTGGTTGCTGTTTATTTACTTATTCAGTTTTTGCTCACTTGCTTGCTGATATTCAAGTAGGGTTATAAGAACTTTTATTATGTTCAGACATAGCTGCTGATTAATGCGATACATGGTATAACAGTATATATGTGGTTTAATGTTAAGGAATTTCAGTTTACTGCATATTGTATTGGCAGGAAATTGTTATGGATTGGAATTCTATTAAATGACAGGTACATTTAGATGACTCTGGTTTTGAGCTATCAAGCATTAGCACTTTATTTTTTACACAGTCCTGAAATATTCGAAAACGTATAATGCTTCTATATCCAAATATCAGCTGTTTTGTAACATGTGTGCGATTTCAATGAAAGTGGTTACTAATCTGTAAGCCATGCATTTAACTGGAAGAGAAGACTAGCAATAAAAGCCTCTGCTGACAGTCAAAAGAAATGCCTGGTTATTTATGAAAGAGAATTACTAAACTAGAATACCTGCATGGATTGCATTAAGTTGTTTTAGAGGTTACATGACTAAATGGGAGCAGGACATCTCATCATGTTCCTGCACTTTCTCAGTGGTATTAGAAACCTTGTATTGCTTTATGTATGTAAGGATTTTGGGGGTCAAAGACCACCACAGAATGAGTGCAGTAGCACCATCCCTCTGCAGAATCATCTAAGTTCTACCATCCTGATAGGAGGTGGTATATTTGATTAGTCTCATTTTTTATGAACTAGTACCCAAGATGTTTTCCTGGATCTGACTAAGATGAAGACTTTAATATTATCTCAGGAGCACATGACAACATTCAAGAAAGATTTGCAAAGCACCTTAAAATGGCAGTACCAGAGACATATAATAGCAGACAGAACTTGATTTAAATCAGTTTTCTAAGTTAAAATTTAACAATAGATGGATAAAATTAAGTTTACCATTACAAAGATTAAGCTATTATACTTAATGTTAAGAAGTTAATATAGACAATCTCTTCCTTGCTGCTGAACCAAAAAATGCCTGATAGTTACATACATACATGCATACATACATACATACATACATACATACATATACATACATACATATACATACATATACATACATAGAAATGTTTCAAGCATGAGCATTAATGCCCTTCTAGCTTGCCAATATACCAAAACATTTGTTCCCATAATAAGTGGCCAGGCTGTTCTTAAATATATCTAAACTAGTACTTGTTTTAATCTAATTGGGTATTCTGTTCCATGCATCAGCTACTCTGTCAGAGAATCTTCTACATGGGTTGTCTGATAACTCTCTAGTACTTTTTGATGACCCCAAATATTCCCAGAGGTAGTTGTCTCTAAATGCCCTGTATACAAAAGGGGGTCTATATTGAAAGAACAAAAGTTACAAAGTGCGAACGCTCAGATCAGCGAAAATGCTGCAACTCAAAAACTTTATTATGGGGGACTGCGTCCCCACACCACCCACTAAATATATATTCCAACTCCGAGATTGTACTACAGTGAAAAAAAGGGCAAATATTCCGATCTTCACTGTACTGCGTTAAAAAAAAAAAACTTCGAGTTGTGGCATTTTCTCTCATCTGAGCGTTCGCACTTTGTAACTTTCGTTCTTTCAATATGTAACCCTGAAAAAGATCTCCACTTACATATCTATAAGAGATAGTTATTCCAATCAGATGAGAGAAAGGAAGAAAAAAAGTCCATTGGTTATGTAAACAGTGAACTACAACCATAATAAACATGATCTAGCTTTACCTGACTTTTAAACTTCAAGCTCTTATCAGACATCTGTAAGAATCAGACTGAATGTTTTAGCTAAGCATCCATTCTAAATATAACAAAATGGACTGAATTCAAATAACTAAATATTCAGTTAGGAAGCAAAAAACTATTCTCAGATCATTAATCCTGTTCTAAATTACAGTGTTAGATTTACTGCTGAAATTTCTTGTTTCTTTAGCAGAAAACAATATCCGTTTGACAGAATGGGCTCTTGAGACAGAGGAGAGCACAAAATTAAAGCTGGTTTCATAAAATAAACATAAAAGGAATTTACTATGGCCTCAAATAATCTGTGAAATTGTAAAGAATTCTATTAATTTATGATTATTCACTGTACATTTGTTTTAAAATAAGAACACAAATGTTTCTGTCATTGTGTTACATGATCTATCGACTTGGTAAGAAGTCTTATTTTGCTGTCATTTAAGAAGTGCAGCCTGACATCTGATGTACAGGTTCATTAGACAAAACAAATGGTTACTGTAGGCAAGATTTTTATTACAACAGATTTTAATGAGATTTACGCCGTAAAAATGTGTGGCTTTTAATGTTAATCTGCCATTAGAAGTGATTTTCTTCCCAAAGCCCCTAAAACAGAAGGGAGATGTATGGATGTAATCTTATTTTACCTATTAGGGTGCATCATTATGTCATAGAAATATTCACATAAAAATTATTTTTTATAACCTCACTCCACAATGACTAAAGAAGCAAAGAAATGAGAGACCATATGGAATTATATGGATGTACAACATATGTTATTATAAAAGATGAAAGAAAACATTTCCAGATTATGCAAATGCTGTAATATTGATTCATTAGCCCATTCATTTTAACTGTAGTTTTTTAAACATGTTTGTTTTTTTTTTATTTTTCTCCAAAGGCCTTGTTGAAGGGAGTCTAATCTGACAAAAATCAAAGTGTTATGTGCCTGTCAATCTTGTCTTCTTTTGGCCATTCGGTTTACTCTTTCTGTTCTATAAAGCAATATAAATGCTTATGTACTTTTTAAATCTGTTCTATTTGGTATGATCACCTAAACACATTTGTCTGTTTTCAATGATGACTGGACCAGAGAGTGTGGTTAAACAGGTTTGGCATTTGCACAGGTGGTTAAGTGTGAAGTGAATGAGGCTGTAACTCATTGATTATGACAAGACAAGCTGCAGTAGTTCGTCTCTGATGTACAACTCACTCTGGATTCAAAAACTTCAAATTGGTGAGCCTGTTTCCCTACAGAACAGGCCCCCTAAGGATGGTGGCAGAAAAAAATCAGTTCTTTGACAGGCTGATGATGACTTCGATATGTCCTAGTCAATGGGGCATTGGATCACCCACCATCTGCTTTGAAGAATACTATAAAGCATCAAAAGGAATAGACTGTTGAGGAGACCGAATGATGACCTTAGAGGCAGATATCAAGGAAGTTACCTCTGTGCCCTGTGTAGATGACAGTGTTGTTACGAAGAAGACAACAAATGTTAATTTTGACTTATGTTCCTCATATATATTGTAAATAAAAAGTATTCCTATATGCCTGAAACATGCATGTTTATATTGTATTTATGTTGTTATATGTTGCTAAAATATGTTAAGCTCATTTACTTATTGTTAGCAATGTACTACTTAAACTAAGTTTACTGCATGTACCTTAATAATATTCTTTTTGTTGTGGAGCTTTTCTCCCCGGGTGTCCGCTGAAAACAGTTTTTTTTTTTCAACCCAGTCAGACACTACCCAGTTAACAAATGTAAATAAATAAAAAAATGTAGATGGTGATGGTTCCACAAGGACAGTGAGTGCAATGGACATAAGTAGTATGCCTTATTAAAAAAAAAAAAAGACTATTACATTTAAAAGAAAGGCCATTGCCCTGCATAGAATTGCAGGTGAGGAGGTGGAAAAGATGACTCCCCTCACCACACATCTGCCCAGATAAGGTAAGGTAACCAGAGTGATCAACTCCTTCAAAATGGAGCCTGTCATTGTAATGCAATGTTGCAAATAGAGGGTGAGTGAGGAAGATGAGCAGCATCTGCTGAGGAATCATGTACTGCAGCGGATGATCAGGAAAAAGTGACAGAAGGGTGAGTCATGGAATGGAAGTCCATTACAACTGCCATGTAAGTAGCTGTGGAGAACCTATTACTATGTATGTAATACTGCATTTATTGTTCAGAAGGGGTGAATCCCCAATATATGGAAGTTGACCTGTCTGCTGATGACACGGGTAACATTTCCACATTTATTCACAGTCCATTATGGACTATAGATGGCACTATCCTAATGAAGGCTGTAGTATGTGGGAAGCTGTGCAGCATTCATGCCTATTTGGGGTCCCTGAGTAACACCAAAAATATGGACCATTGGCTCTACTGCCTGCTGTCATCCAAGAACTAGGATGCATGTGACCGGATATTTCACACGTTTACAGCACTGACAGAGGAGATTGGTGTCATGCTTGCCCCAACAGTGCATTATTACAAGTTTTTAAGGTGCTACTATGAATGCCATGTGAGTAGTATTCTCTAGTCAAGACACCATGACTACCTATTTCACTTGACACATAATCTGTGAAGCAGGTTTCAGAACCTCTGGTAGTGCATGCAGCATATATTGTCTTCACACTCCAGTTGATGGAGGTCCTTACCCACTGGCATAGTTACTACTAAGGGAAATACTGGCATAAATTGGCATCATGTAAGGCACTGAGCCTTTAAGAGGGTGTTCCCATTGCTCCATTATTCCCACAGTAAATAAATATAAGTCCTTCAGTGTAGAACTAACATCTGTGTGGACTGTACACTCATACTGCTACCTGTTTCCCTCTGATGTTTTAGTCAGTTCATGAACTTTTGGCTGTTTCTTTCCCCACACAAGGAATAGTATGGAATTGTAGTATCTGTGGCTGAGGGATTGTAATGGTGGAAGACTGTTAGCCTCCAGAAATGACTACAGGTCACCTGTCATGAACAGAATCAGATGGTCTTCCTCTCTGAGGCCATTGTACATTACCCCTTTCTGAACTGCCATCATTGGGAGTTACACCAGCAGGCTCACCATATGATCTTTATGAACAAGGAGAAGGATGGTGTGCATGCCTTTATACATGCTGCAGTCCATTTCTTTTCCCTTGGAATGTATAGAGCATGTACCTGAGCCACCTATGCTGTATAGCCAGTACCATCTCCACAATTAACAATGTTGGCCTACCCTCCTTACCATATGCTGGTTACTGTCCCCACATCAGTCAATGCCATCTCTCAAAGGTTGATGTTATACTTGAGCTACATGAAACACCCAATGTGTATGTGGCATTTGTTGTATGCCTGTTCATCCCTCTTGCTCCCATGCTTTGTCTTTTATTTGTGTGCAGCATGCCAATGTATGTGTTACTATGAGGCACGTTGGAGCAGTCCCATAACTCCCTGACATGAGTGTTCTACTGTGACACAGCCCATATCTCGCCTTGACTGCATTCTATTTCCACATCTGATTGCACTCTCTGTTCCTTCATTGCATTTTATGTCTCTTATGGTTCCTGCAGTATATGCATAATTGGTAACTATATAATGGCCAACTTGCTATTGGGTGCAAGGAGATTGTTGATGCTGTTGGGTATTACAGTATGGTCACTACTTTCCTGTATGGAAGTTTGCACCCCCTTTAGATTTGTGAGGTGTATGCTCTGTCTTTATCTCTTCTTTGGTCCTTTAGAAGAATGTCCTTTTACAGTGCCTGAGGACTTTGATACATGTGCAACGCCCATGGGTGTTCTCTACCTGCCTACCTCACATTGCACTCTGTGCAATTTGTTCAACTGTGGACATCTTAGCCATCTAAGGAACATGGGTGCCACCTGAATTGTATTAATTTTCTTGTGCTAGACTCTTTTATGTGTATAGGTGCTTGCCTGAGGGGTGCCATAGCAGTCAAACACCCATTAGGATGGTTTGTTGGATTATGTTTTGTGCAGACTTTCGCTGCCTCTCCATCCCCCTTTGCAGACTCCCCCACAGCAGACTTGTTTCCACAGCAGGCACAGTTACATTACCTATGAGGCAACATTACAGCCTACCACCCCTTGGGTTTGTATGTTGTACTATTTTGTGTGCACAGTCACCTTGCCTGTGGGACACCCTTGCAAACTGATTTCCATTGGATTTACTGTGTGAGCACAATTACCATGACTATGGGACACCTTTACAACTTGCATGTAATCCACTGGATCTGTTTACAACTTACATGTAATCCACTGGATCTATTTTGTTCTGCTACATTTTAAACTCCTTTTCCTTGCTCTTGGCATGTACTATGGACAGTGGATTATTTATATGCGTGTGACACTACCTGGTATGTCTGCTGAGTGTTTTGCTGACTGGTTTTCTGTGGCTGCAGCATTGCTCTGCCACTGATTGTGGATGTGGGGTCTTCAACTTGGTTGCCTTAGCAGCATTTTGTTTTGGCATGTGCTTCTTCAAGGGGCTGTTTTTAGCTACTGGGGAGTTACACACCCTGCCTTGTAGTCAATGTGTATAAATACATCAGAATATTTGTTTATTTTGTTTATACACTTCTTCTTTGTTCTGTGGAACTTAAATAAAGGCATTACCTTTTTTTGGAGAAATGAACACCACTGCACAGTAAGTGTTCAGTTGTTCTTCATGCTAGTGTTTGTTTTGAGCATCTCCTTCCATATATCCTCTAACAGCATGCAATCAGAATGTCTTCCTTTGACATCATACTCATGTTATCATTCTAGGAGATACTTCCTTGAATTTGTTCCAACTAGTTTCTCTACATCTTAATTTTTGCAGGTTGCTCACTTTGTGTTTTGCAAATCTGCGACTACATAGAAGTGTGAGTAAACGTCTGAATATTAGTTGGTAAACCAGTTGCCACTTAAGTATTTTTCCTCTTAGAAACATTAGTAGTGTTGTTTCTAGTTAAGCACTAGCAGGAATTCACTGTTTTTGAGATTGTTTTTTTCTTTGTGGTTGTATGAGTGTGTTGTAGGTATATATAAGCTTTGCAGGGTATGGATGCTTGCCCTAACACGTGAGTATAGGGTGGAGGACCTTGAGGTCCTGCAGAAAATATGTCAGAAAAAAAATGCTTATAGAGTTGATATCTGCTTTCATCTGGTTAAACGTTTGTGGATTAGTTACTCAATGAAGTGTAATAGAAACAATATTTTAAAATAAGATAACAGGATGCAAATTTCAGTATATTAGGTTTAAGTCATCAATATATTATCTGTCTGCAATTGCTTTGGTGTGTTTTTTTGTTGTGTCAGTAAAATAAATACATTATAATCAGCAATAGTGTAATGACTATATTTGCAGCTAATTAGACCATGCCAAACCTATAAATCTTATACATGTTGTGCAAAAAGTTCTCTCTTTGACTGAGAAAATCCCCCCATTTAAGGAATATTACAACATCAGTAATTTAATAATATTAATAATATCAGGTGGCACAGTGGTGCAGTGGTTGGAATTATTACCTCACAACAAGTGGCTCTCCAGTTTGATTCTTGGCTAGGGTGGTTTCTGAGTGGAGTCTACATGTCCTCCCTCCATTTGTATGGCTTTCCTCCCCCGTTCCAAAGACATGTGTCTGGAGCATTTCTTCCTTGGTCTCTGCTGAAAATGGGCTCTGTCCCAGTCAGACTTTCCTGGTAAACAAATGTTAAATAAATATATTACAAAGTTTGTAAGTTTGGATGAGAGATCAGGACTTGTGGATTCCTGAAAAAGGTAACTCCAGTCTCTTCCTTGTTTTATTGCTGTAGAAACATCAAGGACGCACCAGGGACAAAGGCATTTATTCTTAGCAGATAAGGCAGCATTAATTATGTGGTCATCCTGCTAATTCTTTCTTGTTCTAACATATCCTATTCAACTTAAACATCCACAAATGTAATGATGACAATCTAGCTAATGCAAGGCACAGTTTTAGATTCCATATCGGGCAGTCTAATCCATTTTCACTAAATAAGATACATATCTAGTGCTCCCCTTCTTATATCTGTCTCTCTGAAGAACATTTCTGTGCATTTCTCTTGTCAACTGTTTGCTAAATGGATACCAAAGGTTTCATCCAGTGGTAGAGCAAATGTCTATCTGAATACCACATACCACCAGTGTCCAGTATGTTACACAAATGTCTCAGAATTTCAGACCTTTGATTGCAACCCCTTAGCAGAACTGAGATTAAAAAAGGTGTTACCAAGTAAGAAAGACTAATTTATGCACCGTAATTGTAAAACCCTCAAGCAATTATTGGTAAAGATGGATACCCAGTAAGTCACTGCTGATCTTCTAGAAGGAATCCAGTGATGCAAGAAAAGGGTTACACTATGTTCACAGAAATCACTGCTGCTTGAAATATTTTTGCTGCATGAAAACTGATAAGATATTTCATCAGAATATTAATTTCTGAAACATCTCTGAAGTATTTAGTTTCCTCTTTCATGCAGGTTATACAAATGGCTTTGGTTCTCCAATAGATATTATAAATTGCTGATTTATACCCATATCCTTGTTGAAGGCAAAGCTTCTCCACCATCTTTCTGGGATGCTTCATCCACTGCACCCCTGACTTAGTCATTCTTTCGCTCTGCTAGTCATGCCATTTCTCAGAAAGAACAAAATATGTGTTTTGCGTATATTTCTGTTTTGTACTTGTTCAGAGTGGTAATCTCAGACAGCAAATATCTGAGAATGTGCCATGAAGGGTAATGTTCTCTGCAGGGGAAGAAGGAAGCATTGTCCCCCTGCAGAAATATGCTTTATTGTTTGTTTTTTCTTTGTGGTATAGGGAGAATAAATTTGCATGTATGTTCATTTACAGTGGCTGTATTTCCTTATTAAATTGATCTCACTTCAGAAGTTCTTTGCATTGGTGTAACTGAATAAAGTTATATGTTTTCATGCACTTTTACTTCATGATATTGTGATTCCTGCAAATATAATGCAGAACAATCAATGTCATCAGGAAAAGGGATGATTTGAGGATTCTAAAGTGACAGAAAATATGAGAAAAGCTTCCATTCTCAGATTACTACGGGGGAAGATCTAATGACATCTATACAGAAAGCACATCTCAGTATGGCCTCACTTCTCAAACAAAACTAGTTAATAAAATAGATAATCACATCAAATAACTTAGCAGTCTAGAGCACATAACAATCAAATTTATCATCATCTGTATGAAGTAAGGGCATACCTCTGAACGCTACAGATTTTCGCAGAATGTCTAGATTTTTGCCTCATATTTTGGTCCATTTTTCATAAAATTGTGATTTTCTGGCAAATTAATGGCAAATCATTAAAGACTGAAGTTAGAAAATAATGACAGACATTTGAGTTTCAGACTTCATACAATTCAGAAAATTCATACTACTGCAAAACCTGTTATTCTATCAACATTTTAAGTTTGTAATAACAATATTTAAAAAAAAAACTGTCCCTATTTTTGGGCCTTTATCCCACTTTTATTTATGGCTTTGTCCAGATTTCTTGCTGTAGGAAGTT
>NC_056728.1:511298546-511333546 GCF_019279795.1 Protopterus annectens | reverse complement strand
GAGGGAGACATTCTGGTTGAGGCTTCTTGGGTAATGACAGAAAGAGACCACTTGATAGGGCTGAACTATCATCTCCAAATCAATCTTCTGTAAGATGTTACCTTCAAAGACAAACAGTAGGTTAGACATTGTTTATCTGAATACATGAGTCTATATTCATTAACAGCTACATGAAGTTTAACTATCGTGTTGGTGGAGTGCCATGCCGACAACTTGATAGTGTGCCATTTGGTATTTATTAAATGGCTCTACATGACATGTAGAGACACAAAACAAAGAGAAATGGCAGAATATGTGAATGACAGCATAAAGAGCTGAAGTGCATGCTAATTAACCAAACCAATATGGCAGAGGTATTCAGAAAGCTATAAAGAAATTGTGTACACTCAGTGTATGCTTCTGCCTTGTACAACAAAACTGTTTGGAATATAGCACAATTACATTTACAAACAAAAGCATGTTAAGGGTTACTTCTACTAATATTGTCCTGTATGTGCAACAGGCTTTAAATGATGGAGCTGGCATCTGCTGCTGTTGCCAGACCTCAGGCAAGAAGAAGAAGAAGGGTGTTTAGACCCCATTTGACTTATCATGGAGTCCATGACAAAGAAATGGCTGAGGGATACAGGGTGGACAGGGAAACACTTGAGGAAATATGCAATCACTGCCGCCCCCACATCAGGCCATAGGAAAAGTGTGGAGAACTTATCCCAGTGGAAACAAATCTTTGTTTAGTATTACATATACTAGCTACTGGTACTTTCTAGAGGCCCACAGGGGATATATTAAGGGTGTCACAGTCATCAGTCTCAAGAGTATCACATTGATTGTAAAATGCAATGCTACTGCATGTGAGGGATCACATTTGAACAAGAATCATGGAGGAATACTATGTAGTAGCACATTTTCATGAAGTATTTGAGGCCATAAATTTCTCACACACAGAAATAAACCCCCCCAGCTAGGGAATGGGAGATGTACATTACCAGAAATGTTTCAACTCTATAAACTCTCAGCATTGTCTGTAATGCCTAAGGGATCATGTGCAATGTCTGTACAGGTAACCCACACAGTTTCCACAACTCATATATATGGGACACCTGCAAGCTGTACAGTAGGTTTACTAGGAGTAACATTTCTCAAAAGGCATCTAGTAGGGTTAGAGGTCACCTGAGCCCTGTTTCACAACACCCATGAGAAACCCATACAACCCAATGAGCAAGGATACAGCAAAGCCTATGGTCAAGCTAGGAATGTCATAGAATGTGTGTCTTCATCACTTAAATCAAGGTTCCAGTGTCTTGGCACACCAGGAGGTGCACTGCAGTACAACCCAGGCACCTCTTCCAAAATACTTACAGTCTATGCCATATTACACAGTCATTCTCAGGCAACAGCTTCAACAAGGACACAATGATCACAGGCAGGGCTAACAAATGTAGATATTGATGAGGGGTATGAGGGAAAGCCACCAGCTGAAGATGGTGCTGAAAGACAGGTGTGTGCACCGTATGCCCCGGCTCTGGCTAAGAGGCAAAGCATAGCACACACATTCACTACCTAGGTCAAAGTCTAAGATCCTATGCACGTGCAAGCAGGAAAACTGATGCTTGTCAAAATTCTGCAACCTCTACTCTACTTAACTATAAAATGGCTGTCTTTTGATAGCATCAGACAGGGATCCCCCCAGGCAGTAATGACAAGGTAAGTATGGAATCTGTTTAAAAAAAAAAATATATATATATATATATATATATATATATATATATATATATATATATATATATATATATATGGATCTATATTAGAACATCAAAGGTTCAAAACTTTGAATGTTCTAATATCGACCCCTATTGAGCAAATGCTGAAAATAGTGAAGTTACAGAATACCAAATTTTTTCCTAGGGAAAGAATTTGGTTGTTCGTTTCTGTCACTTCGCTATTTTCAGCACTGTGGTGAAAAGATACAGATCGGGTTCAGGTAAGTGTGTGATTGGGTGCAGGTTAGGTGAGTTAGGGTTAGGGCGCGGGTTAGGTATGTGTGCGATTGTGTGGACGTGAGGGTTAGGGCGGGTTAGGTGAGTTAGAGTTAGGGTGTGGGTCAGGTAAGTGTGCGATTGTGTGGATGTGAGGGTTAGGGCGGGGTAGGTGAGTTAGGGTTAGGACGCTGGTGAGGTGAGTGTGCGATAGTGACGGACCTTAGGGTAAGGGTTTGGGTTAAGGTAAGTGGATAGTTAGTGGTGTATGTACAGTTTAGTGTAGGGTTAGATGTAAGATTTTAGGTGTATGTGTGTGGATTGCTGTATGTTTGGTGTGCTTGTGTTGTGTGTATGTGTTTTGGAACAACACATTTTTTCCCTAGGAAAAAATTTGCTGTTCTACATGTTCAGTGTTGTAATAATTCGGTGAATAGGGATCGATATTAGAACATTCGAAGTTTTGAAACTTCGATGTTCTAATTTAGATCCATACACATATATATATATATATATATATATATATATATATATATATATATATATACATATATATGATACTGATTACTTTCCTATGAAAATTTGTATATGCCCCTAGGCAGAGCATTTCCCTTAGGTCTACAGTTAAGTTAGTAACATCTCCTATGTCAGATTTTTCTAATATACAGTTATATATTTGACCCAATACTGTGCATCAAGCATTTCAGTTGGCAAGACTATAAAACATGGAGACGGTCAACTATACCCTTATTTGCACAACTGCAGCAAGAAGCAAGACTGAAGTACCTAATGCTTCTACTGCTTTACTTACAATAATAACTGAAATACAATTAGGTTCAATAATTACATGAGCAATTGTTCACAAATGACTAAGAACAATAAATCAAAAACTTTTCTTCTATAATATATATTAAGTACAAGGTTGTGAGTAAGCAAGCATTAGCTATCCAATGCATGCATCAGACATATATGCAACCTGAGGTAGCAAAGACATGTGCACAGCCATCATCATTTTCATAGGGCGGGGGTGTGGTAAGCTGACAAGGCTGACACCAAAAAAGTGAACGTGTGCAAGTAAGAAACACATATGTATCTATCACAATATACAGTGTTCAGAGCCAGTAACAACAGATATATATCACTCAGCAGTACTACTTAGGTAGCTTGCATGTGTGTGAGGTAGTATGGATAAGTGAATCTTTTTTTTAATGTGTGTGTATGTCTGCATGAACACAATCAAACACTGCATTAGCACTATCTCCTGGCATCCTGGACAGGTGCGAGCCCAGTATGATAGAGCAGTTAGTTCATTGTTGTCTTCCCTGACTATGAGAATTACCTCTGCTGGGAGTTACACTGCTATTTCCACAGCCCTGGCTATAAGTCGGGGTACTACCTGAATGCAAGAGATGTCTGCTATCTGAGCTGTTCACCCATGTATGTCCAGGACTATGACAGCATCACTTACCACATCTGGGTATGCACACTACAATTACTGATGGAGCAGTGGAAGTAGTTTCACTACAGGTGTGGAATCTTGCATGGCCACATCTGCTAACCTCAGAAGATGTACCAGCCATCTGGCCAAGTGGATGGCCACCCTCCCCCAAAAGATATTCCATAATAGATACTACCTGATACAGTGTGTCATTCATCCTGTCCACGAGTCACCCACATGGTTCAGGGAGTCATGCACATCAAAAGGCACAATGTTTAGTACTTGCACGGTCCATCTGAGACCCTGGTGGAACTTCCCAATGCCTCAACTACCATCCTACAATTACATCTAGTACACCTAATGACACACCAGCATCAGGAGGAGGGTGGACCATCAGGCCTCCTCTGAGCATTTCTACCAATCCCCCCGTGTGGCACCTTGCCTTCATGATGGCTGCAGGGAGAAGCTACCAGCACAGCATCCAGAGTAACCAACATTAACTATGTCTCCCTCAACCTGTCCTATATCAGAGGTCTCCATGCCATGGGTATATAGAGGCATACTGACTGTGTCTGAAATATGGTCACAACCTCAGTGTCAGGCTGACTTTATACACCCCTAGACTGTGCTTCTTTATTGTTACCAGCATCATCAGAGGTTACCCATACTCTAACATCAGGTGATAGGAGATCGATCCACAGTGCCACTCTCAGGATCACCTGAGATAAATATATATATATGTATGTATAAAATTCAGCAAACAGCACAATAAACAAGGCCAGGGCCAGCCAATATCAAATTCCAATGTGCCTTCAGCGTACATGGCAAGTGCCAAACAGAAGCATAAGTAAAAATTCAGCGTGGTTAAAACACTGAAAACAATTCCGACAATTCCACTTAACAACAAACCAGCAGTTCAATGGATATGCATGAAAATCATTCTCCAAAACAGATGACTAAAAATATAAGCACATTTATTCAGCTTGCAGAGATAAAAACAATAAAACTGTAGAGGGATAAGTGCTTTCGGGTTACTCGAAACAACCCTTCTTCAGATCCATATAACTTGTATCTTCCAAGTATCTGATTTTTAAACAAACCTTTCAACCAATAGACAACTGGCTTCAATGTGTACACTCCCATCAGAGGAACATGTCATAGATGTCTCTTCAATCTCCACCCTTTCAGGACGGGTTTCATAGGGAAGGCTGTATTAAGCCCAGGTTTTTGGTGTGCTCTCAATTTCCTTATCCAGAGCATTTCTTCTTGTTCAAGTCTGTTGTTCACATCACCCCCACCCCCCCACCTCTGTGGGATATATATAATATGTAAAACTCTAAATACAAAATTATGCCCTTCATTATCTCTAATATGTTTAGCCAAGGGATTTTTAGTCTTTAAGTCTTATATCACTAGTGTGTTTGGACAGTCTCTCTTTCATCTGTCGTATCGTTTTTCCAACATAGAAATTGTCCCATGCTAGACAAGTAGCTAAGTAAATGACATTCTTTGTGGTGCAATCCACATAAAAGTTACTAACATATCCCTTTTTGGTAACTGGATGCTCGAAATAGCTGTCTGTACATATATGTCTACACATAGTGCACCTTCTACATGGGAAAGTTCCTTTTCTCCTTGAGATAGTGTGTGATTCAGTTTCATTATCTTTACATAGTATTTGCTTTAAGTCCTTTGCATTTCTGAAACAGAACTTAGGTTCTTCTCCTAAAATCTCTTTACATTCATCACTTGACATGAGTATCCTCCAATTCCTTTTCACTATGTTACATACTTCTTCTCTGTCCGTTGTGTGAGTCAGCACCATTTTCAGTTCTTTGTGCGGATACTTATTTCGATTCATATTCTCTTTTTCCCCTCTTAATTATGGCCTACCTTTCTCGTTCCTTTCCATATCTACTTGTTGTCTCATATTCAACACCTCTTCTTCGAAGAGATTATGAGGATTTTAAAAGGAGTGATGTATTCACTTGATCAAGAGATTTTATTAAAGAACAACAAGTATACAGGAGGAATGAGTTGCAGGACAGAGCCCCTCAAAGAACTGTGCAAAAGGCATTATTGAATGAGACTGAGGTTAGTAGAGACAAAGTGAGAGAAAATCATGGTAATCAAGACTTACATGAGAATACAGATATAAATAATCCATTGCCCCAGGGGTCAATACAGGTGACCAATCAGGTATTGGCTTCATCCAGTTTGCTATCCACTAAGAATAATCAGAAGGAAGTGTCGAGTAATGACTTGGGTGCAATACCGAAGAGTGGTATGATGGAAGCGGTTTTTCCAGTGCTTCCACTTTGAGTAAGGGAAGTAAGGAACAGGAAAGAAATAAGATCATTGAGCAGGGGGAGAAAAAGAAGGAGATCACATACAGAGGAGCAGTAAATGAAGATGATAAAGAATCTTTGGTTTTCAACCTCTCATCTTTCCCATTAAAAGACAAGCATATTAACATCTTTAATAAGGGGCTGAAATTCATACCCACTAGAGGTATGGAAGATAATGAGGCATGTTGAATCTGAGGTCATTTGGACATGAAGTGATGTTTAAAAGTATGTATAAAAACAATAAGGAAACTGGGTTGGATCTCTTTAAGAAACCTAGTGGCTTTATGCCACAAAATAATGCAGTGATGGACACATTTATTAGCGTATGTGAACAGGAAATTGTTGAGTATCTACAGAATAATAGATGAAGTTATAATATTACGAAAGAAGAGAGAATGGCCTTGAAAGAGTTAGAAGAGAATACAAAATTAACCATCAGACCCGCTGATAAAGGAGGTGGGGTGGTTCTGATGGATAAAACTAAATACAATGAAGAAGTTATGATGCTACTACAGGATGTACCATCATATAAAGAAATCAACAAAAGTGAGTTGGAGAAAATTGAGATGAGAGTAAGATTATATTTGGAAGAACTCAGAGAATACAGTTGAACTATGTAATTATCTTCGCATAGAGCATCCTTTGATTCCGGCCTTTAAGTGTCACCCAAAGGTACATAAGGACTTACATAAGCCACCATTGAGGCCCATTGTAGCTGGAGCAAGGTGGATTACTGAACCAGCATCAATTTACGTGGAACATCACATTAAAAGGGCCCTAGACAAGGCACCAGCATTTCTTAAAGACACTAAGATGTTTCTTGAGAAGTTGAGTGGATATATCAGCATGAAAAGGGATAAGAAGAAATATATTATGATTAGTATGGACATTAAGAATCTATTTACCAGCATCCCTAATGGTTATGGAATAGCAGCACAAAGAAGTTTTTTTATTGGACAAAGGCACATATGAAGAAAGGCAGGTCACAGTTTTGTGTGACCTAATGGAGATCATTTTGAACAACAATGTGTTCATGTTTGAAGGGAAATATTATATACAGCTATGTGGCGTAGCGATGGGAATGCCATACGCCAATAGCTATGCAAACATAGTTTTGGTGCATTGAGAAGATAGAGTAATATATCAAGATAATCCATGGAAGGACTACCTGAAAGTATACCTAAGGTTTGCGGATGACATCTATATTATGTTTGAAGGTGATGTTGAAGAACTTGACAGGTTTCATACATATTTGGAGAACAGTACAAACGTTTTAAGGTTCACTGTGACCCAAAGTGATGTACAGAAGGATTTCCTTGATGTACGAATTATGCAGGATGGAGAAGGGAAAATAGAAACTAGTCTCTATAGAAAATATTGCTGGAAGAATAGTATCCTACCAAGAAGTAGTATGCACCCAAGATATACTCATAAGAACATCATGAGGGGACAGTTCTTAAGAACGTCTAGGATACATTCAGACGACACAACTCTTGCCATGGCAATGGACGATATGTCAGAACATCTGAAGGTAAGAGGCTATAGAGAAGAAGAGGTGTTGAATATGAGACAACAATTAGATTTGGAAAGGAACGAGAAAGGTAGACCATACTTAAGAGGGAAACAAGAGAATATGAATCGAAATAAGTATCCGCACAAAGAACTGGAAATGGTGCTGACTCACACAACAGACGCAGAAGAAGTATGTAGCATAGTGAAAAGGAATTGGAAGATACTCATGTCAAGTGATGAATCTAAAGAGGTTTTAGGAGAAGAACCTAAGTTCTGTTTCAGAAATGCAAAGAACTTAAAGCAAATACTATGTAAAGATAATGAAAGGGAATTACACACGACCTCAAGGAGAAAAGGAACTTTCCCATGTAGAAGGTGCACTATGTGTAGACATATATGTACGGACAGCTATTTCGAGCATCCAGTTACCAAAAATAGATATGTTAGTAACTTTTATGTGGATTGCACCACAAAGAATGCCATTTACTTAGCTACTTGTCTAGCATGTGACAATTTCTATGTTGGAAAAATGATACGACAGATGAAAGAGAGACTGTCCAAACACACTAGTGATATAAGACTTAAAGACTAAAAATCCCTTAGCCAAATATATTAGAGATAATGAAGGGCATAATTTTGTATTTAAAGTTTTACATATTATATATATCTCACAGGGGGGGGTGATGTGAACAACAGACTTGAACAAGAAGAAATGCTCTGGATAGGGAAATTGAGAGCACACCAAAAACCTGGGCTTAATACAGCCTTCCCTATGAAACCCGCCCTGAAAGGGCGAAGATTGAAGAGACATCTATGACACGTTCCTCTGATGGGAGTGTACACATTGAAGCCAGTTGTCTATTGGTTGAAAGGTTTTTTAAAAATCAGATACTTGGAAGATACAAGTTATATGGATCTGAAGAAGGGTTGTTTGGAGTAACCCGAAAGCGCTTATCCCTCTACAGTTTTATTGTTTTTATCTCTGCAAGCTGAATAAATGTGCTTATATTTTTAGTCAGCTGTTTTGGAGAATGATTTTCATGCATATCCATTGAACTGCTGGTTTGTTTTTAAGTGGAATTGTCGGAATTGTTTTCAGTGTTTTAACCACGCTGAATTTTTACTTATGCTTCTGTTCGGCACTTGCCACATATGCTAAAGGCACATTGGAATTAGATATCGGCTGGCCCTGGTCTTGTGTGTATATATATATATATATATATATATATATATATATATATATATATATATATATATGTATATATATATGTATATATATATATGTATATATATATATATATATATATATATATATATATATATATATATATATATATATATATATATATTATATAAACTAGATACGCAAGAGGTTCAATGCTCAACACAGGACACTTTTGTGTGTGTCTGTGGGAGTGTGTTTAGTGCTTTGTGCTGTATCCACTTTCCATGGGGAGAATGCATTTCAATTTGCACACACCTCCCTTATCCCTCTTTTTTCAAAATTATCCTGTCTGTAACACATTTATGAGGTCATCATGATAAAAGTGAACGCCCTTCCATTAAGAGTCAGATTTCTTCTGTTGTGCTTGTGTTTTTACACTGTTCTGTAGAATGTATAAATAGACAAGTAGGAGGTTCAAACACAGCAGTACTTTACAAGTGTGCGTGTGACTGTAAATTAATTCAGGACTGGTTTACACACATTTGCAGTGGCAGCTATTACAACCCCAGATGGCTGTAAAAGTCACTTTCCCAAACACATGCCCTTGGCAGTACATTGCTGATGTGATTCCTTTGTAGATGCTGTATGTCACACTTGTTCATAGGTTCATAGGTTCATACTAGGCTATCTGCCCGAGGGCATTTACAAGCCTAGCCCATAGTTTTGTGGCTTAAGCCACCCCTTTAGTATGGGGAACTATACCCATTATTTTGCTGTGCCTCTGTTGAGCAGTGACACTGAGGTAATCCCTGGGGTATATCTGCGATCTCCCATCCATTGGTCAAGATTTCTCTTGAACAAGGCCAGCGAGGTGCTCTGCCTCACATATACCGGGATTTTATTCCACAGCATAGGGAGTCTTTGGGTGATGAATCTATCCCTCCAGCACGTCCTATTAATAGACGTTTAAGTCTCCCGCCTTGTGGCTCTGACGGATCTAGATTTTTGAGGTGAAGCATATTCATCAAATCTGGGTTTGACATGGCCTTGTATGTTAGGCAAAGGTCACCTCTGAGCAGCGACTGAATAGAGCTGGAGTTCTTTCAGTCGGGCAGCATAGGACAGATGTTTGAGACCCTTTATCCTTTTGGTGAGGAACTTTTGTGGCCTCTCCAGCTGCTGCAAGTGTCGGGTCAGATACATTCGAATGGGGCATTGTATTCAATCATTGGTCTGATGAGTGATGAGTATAGGGAGACTATGACCTCCCTTGATCTAGATGAGAATCCCTTCATGATAAGGTGGGCAATGTAGAAGGTCTTCCTAACTACTTTAGCTACATGGGTGTCGAATGACAGACTACTATCAACCTGGGTCCCCAGGTCCCTGATAACTTCTTCTGTACTCAGTGGATTGCCACCTATTTGGTAGCTAGGGGTAACCTTGTTTTTCCCGAAGGGTATGACTATGCATTTTTTGTCATTTAACTTTAGGCCATGGCTCTGGCACCAGTTATCCGTTTCTGTGAGACCCTTCTGAAGGATATCTGTGTCAGATGTGTTTTCTACTATGGCGCGCAGTTTGCAGTCATCTGCAAACTTTGTCAGCCATAACCCTCCTGTGTTTGCTTGTACTTCGGAAAAGTAGATGCCAAACAAGAGTGGGCCCAGGACTGAGCCCTGTGGTACACCACTTGTGACAGGCTTTGAGTCTGACATGGCGCCAGCAACTCTGACCCTGTGGGTTCTGTCACTCAGCCAGTTTGCAACCCATCTTGTGATGTATGGGTTAACATTTAAGCTGATGAGTTTTTCAATGATACCAGTGGGTATTGTATCAAAGGCCTTAGCCAGATCGAGGTAGGCTGTATGGACTGCCTTTCCCTCATCAATGGCTTTGGTGACTGTTTCAAAAAGTCAACCAAGTTTAGAAGGCATGATCTGCCTTTGACAAAGCCAAACTGGGATGGATCCAAAGTCTGCAAATTCCTATGTCTTTATTTATGAGGTCCATTATGATCCTCTCCATGGCTTTGCAGATAAGGCTTGTCAAGCTAATGGGACGGTAATTTCCAGGGTCGGTGGAGGCACCGCCTTTGTGAAGTGGGACCACAGTTGCAGTGCGCCACTCCCTGGGTACATATCCAGAGGTAAGACTATGATTAAACAGCTGTCCTAGCTGTGGGTTTAATTCCTCGTTGAGTTCGTGGAGCACACAGCCGGGGACACCATCAGGTCCCATGGATGCTGTGTTTTTTGCTTTGGAGAGAGCAGTTCTCACTTGGGCGTTGGAGATGTTTGGGGGGCTGCAATCGCTTGGTATAGATATCTCTCCTGTAGTGCTGCCTGCAGATAGTGTGCTGTATAAATTATGTAATTCAATAGGTAGGTTGTTTGACTCTAAGCCTGCTTAAAGAGTGACTGTGATTGCTGCCCTATACTTTTGGCCACCTTTCTATATACTTCCACATATTTGCAGTGGCACAGTATTACCCTAGCGAATCCTAGCATCCCCAGAGAAAATAACTATTGAGCTACACAGTGATTATATAATGTTACCATAACTGCATATCTCAAATTTGGAGTGCGAATTTGAGATATGTTGCATGACTATGATACTTTGCTTTGTAAGTACATACATAGGATCAGAAGTGGATACAGTAATAGGTGACATAGACAGCCACCTAGTGCCCACTGGTTTGGGAATGGGGGCTGACACACAAACTTAAAACTTACATTTCTTCTTTAAGAAAGCACTGTGTGTGTGTTACATTTCTTTCTTTCTTTATGGATACACAAAGGCTGTGTCCTTAGTAGCATCTGCTCATGTGTCTTTAGTAAGATGCACGTTCATATAAATTGAAATGGAGCATGCATGAAGAGTATGGATGCTATTGGTCATTTCATCATGGGATGAATGCATCATTCCTGAAATATTGGTTAGTGTAGAGAGAAGTTTATGTGTATGAATACAGGTTAGTGTAGAGAGAGGTGTGAGTATATGTGTGTGTGTGTGTGTGTGTGTGTGTGTGTGTGTGTGTGTGTGTGTGTGTGAATATAGGTTAATGTACTGAGAGAGGTGTGTGTGTGTGTGTGTGTGTGTGTGTGTGTGTGTGTGTGTGTGTGTGTGTGTGTGTGAATAGAGGTTAGTGTAGAGAGGTGTATGTGTATGAGTATAGATTAGTGTAGACAGTGGGATGTGTGTGTGTGTGTGTGTGTGTATAGGTTAGTGTAGAGAAAGAGGTGAATGTGTGTGAATAAAGGTTAATGTACAGACTGGTGTGTGAGTGTGTGTGTGTGTGTGTGTGTGTGTGTGTGTGTGTGTGTGTGTGTGTGTGTGTGTGAATATAGGTTAGTGTAGAAAGAGGTATGCATGTGTGAATATATGTTTATATGTTAGCGTAGACAGAGGTGTGTGTGAAATGCCACAGTTAGGAAAGGCAGGTTGGTTGACACATTCAGGCTCAAACCCTGTACCTTCAATACAGGACCAACGAGCCTGAATCCTCTCCACCAACTGCCAAACTGTCATCAGCAGGAGCTGTTGAATTTTAGGGCATTTTAAAAGACTGTTGATTTTCAGTGCATTTTCAAGGACTGTTGAGCTTCTACGCATTTTAAAAGATTTTCAAGCTTCTGTGCATTTTCAACCACTGTTGACCTCCTGTGCATTTTCAAGGAATGTTGAATTTCTCTGCGTCTTCAAGCTAAGTTGAGTTTCAAGGAAAGAGAAGTTTACTGCTGCTCACACTAAGCCAATGTGTAGCTGTTTTGTTTAGTAAATGGCCATCATCGGTGTTTGTGCTATAAATTTGAGCATACTGATATTGCATTGCCTCCTTTAAAGGGGGGTGGGGTGCTATATTCCTGAGTGTGTCCTCCTTTGGATGAGGTCCCTGGTAACAATGAACCTGTTGCTGGTTTGACAGCCATTCCCTAATGTAATATTACTAGCTTACCATTTTTTTTAAATGTAACATGGGCAGTTTATTATTCAAGGGCAGCAGGCACTGAGTGTTTACATGAAATACTGAAATGTAAAGCTGTTTGCCAACAGCAACCTCTTCATTAGTTGTAGATCTCTTTGATGTGGAATTATTCAGATATCTTTTACTTCTGCAGAGATTGTGCATATTGGCTGATAGTGGTGGACTGTAATGAAAGCAGTTTGAGTGGCCTTTTGTGGTTGAAATGTTCTGTAATTGGTAGTTTTGTCCTTATTAGTTTATACTTTTTATTTCATTGCTTACTGGAAAAATGTTTATACCTACAAATTTAAAATACACAATAACAAGTGATGCTGTATTTTACAAGGAATATAATTTAATACAATCAGGATTTATCAAAGAGCAAATGCAGGTCCAAAAATGTGTGCAAGAGGCCTATGATTTGAAAACAGCCCAAAGGTAAATTTAATCTGCTACTAGCCAGATGCATTTTCTTTGAATGTGGGTTTCAATGCTATTTCAATGAATCTGAAATTCAAGTGCAGAAAGGCTTACTGTTCATGCTAAAAGTTTGCCTTTTTTGTAATACTGTACTGTTTTGTTTAGCAAATGGCTATCAGTGTTTATGCTATAAGGTCCCCACTTGACCATAATATGCCATAATCTGCTCTTTCAAAATGAGCTGTATGTCTTTCATTGTCATACTATGTGGACTACTTTTCAAATACATATATGATGTGTAGCCATACAGTGTTATTGTGTCCTTTGACCACTTTTTAGTATAAACTCCAGCTAATGAACACTGGTGATCACATCTATTCAATTTTGCACTGCCACAGCATTATCACAACATGTCATGTGGTTCTTGCAATTTGTGTACTAATCTGTAGCTTGTGATCTTAGGTAATTAGCTCAAATTTATTTATTTGCCATTTGTTGACCAGGTTGGTCTGGCTGGGCAGGTGCCCTTTTTCAGCAGAGACCCAAGGAGAAAAGCTCTGTTAAAGCAAGTCATTTTTTTTATACAATCGTTTAAGTATATACGCATACAATCATGTGGAGATACATACAGCAAAAATATATTACTTTTGTACAGTTTTAGAAGCAAAAGAAAATGTAAACATACATATAAGTTGACTATGTGCCTTACAAATACAGATTCAACATCATAATCATAGATGAGATGGGAAATTTGCTAAATTATGAGTGAAGTGAGGTATACAGGTGCAAGAAGGAGGGGTCAAGGCAGAAGACAAAAGAAAAGTGAAGGAAGGTTAATAGAATGTAAAAGGAGGGTGAGAATAGACATTAGAAATATAAAGTAATGATAGGAGTATTGTGAGATGGGAAGGTCAGAGAGCAGGAAAATATAGAATACAAGAAGGAATAGGTAACTGTAAGAGATAATGGTAGAAAGAAGGGGAGGGGGTGAGGCATCGTGGGTAGAGTTCAAGTAGAATCTTTACAGGGGCAGTTCCAGGAATTAAGAAGATATTCCTTTATAACAAGTTTGAAGTTGCAAAGGCTTTGAATGGTTCTAATATGGAGAGGAAGTTGGTTCCAAGTGGAGCTAATTGAGTGGCTATAAAACAGTTTTCCTATAGATCTATTTGATTTTGTGATTTGAATGAGGTGTTGGTTGGAGCATCCCGGTTAGGGGCATAAGGAAAGATGAGGGTTGCTAGAGATGGACAGGCTGTAGGTTGATGGAGCATATTATAAGTCAGAAGCAGCTGAGGCAGAATGAGCTGATTTGGAATTCTAACCAGTGGAGTTTTTGTCCAGAAGCAGTGATGTGAGCGATTGGGGAGATTTGTGGCAAATCTGGAATTTTTTTTGTACGTAAGCTTGAGTTTGGTAGACAAATTTTTTTGGAGGTTAGTGAAAACTGGGGTGGCGTAAAGTAGGATAGGAAGTAGGTAGGCCTGAGCTAGGGAGACTTTGGATTCTTGGGTTAAGAATTTTTTATTTCTGTATAACAGTCCTAATTTTTGGTGCGTCTTCTTGATGCAGTCATTGATATGGATGTCAAATTGAAGTTCATTGTCTATGAAATCCCTGAGAAGTTTAGTGTAAAACTCGATGTTAATGGTAATGTTGTTTAGAGAAGAGACTGAGAACGATGTTTTGAGGTTTTGAAGGGATTTTGGGAGGAAGAAAAGTAGTTTTGTTTTACTGGTGTTAAATAGAAGTTGATTAGTTGTGAGCCATCTTTCAACTGAGCGGATGGTGTCTTGGGTGAGGGAGAGAAGGGGGAGTAGACTGGCAGTGGTGTGATGAGGGTAGAATTGGCATATTGTATAAGTGTGGATAGGGGGCAGGATTGGTTGAGATTATTAGTAAAGATGTTAAATAATTGTGGGCCCAGAATGATGCCTTGGGCATGCCAGTTTGAACAGGGAGGAAATGTGAAGTCGCAGAAAGCCATTTCACTAACTGAGCTCTATTTGATAACTTTGAAGAGAACCAGGATAGAGTAGAGGTAGAGAGATAAAAAGGAGGAGAGTTTGGAGAGAAAGAGGTTGTGGGGCACAGTGTCAAAAGCTTTAGACAGGTGAAGGAAGAGTCATGATACTAGTTTGTTGTCATTAAGAGATGTAGCGATAGAGTTATTGAAGGATAGTAATGCTGTATTTGTGCTATGATGTGGTCGAAAACCATGTTGTGTAGGGATGAAGAGATTTTTGTCGGTGAGATATGTGATGAGCTGCTTGTGGACACACTTTTCCAGAATCTTAGAAAGAGGGAATAGAGTAGCAATAGGCCTGAAATTGACAGGGTCAGTGGAGTTACCTCCTTTATGTAAGGGTATAATATAGCACGTTTTCCAGATATATGGGACATAATGTTCCTGAACTGACCTATTGATAAATATAGAGACTGGCTATGCAATAGAGGAGGCAGCGAGTTTAAGAGGAAGTAGGTTGTCAGCAGAAAGGAAGCAAGGTTTTAGTTTCTAGAGTAGAGAACTGATGAATGAGGTAGGGACAGGCTTAATAGAAAAAAGAGGGTTTTTTTTTTTTGGGTGGGTGAGGCGTTCCAAGGCAGGTATCTGTGTTTGGTTTAATTAGGTTTTGTACAGAGTTAATGAAGAAGGAGTTCAAAAGAGTGGCAGTTTTGAGTGGAGAGCTGTTAGGGGATGGTTTGGGAGTAGATGGATTTCCTGGGTGTTAAGAGTGTGTTGATAGTACTTCAGAATTTTTTGTAATTTGAGTGGACATTCTTTGTGGGTCAGGATAAAAGGATTTCTTTGTCAAGGGTGACATTTTTTTTGGCAATGTTTTATAGTTCCCTGTAGTTTTGTAGACTAGACTGGGTTTTGAGTTTATTCCATATTTTCCATACATTGTCTGTCTTTTGCATGATGGAGAGAGTTTTTTTACTTATCCAGGGAACATAGTTGGATTTAACCCGGACTTTTCTGATAGGGGCCAGGGAGATGAGGGTGTTAAGGAAGATGCTATTGAATTGAAGGACAGCTTCTTCGAGGGGGCGGTTGAATAGAAAAGGCTGATTTATAGTAGTGAGTGTTTGGTTAAATAAATCAGTGTTAAAGTTAGATAGATTTCGACAAACCTTGTATTTGTGAGGTTTGGGAGGCTGAGACAGGTGACGCTGGATGGAGGTTGGGTGATGATCACTAAAAGTGTCAGGGAGAGTGAAGGTGTTATGATACTGGTTGGGGTGAAAGGTAAGTATCCAGTTAAGGGTACAGCTAGTATTGGATTGTTGATTATAGTGAGTGGGGGAGGTGATGAGTTGAGAGAAGCCATATAGGTTAATGATAGCACTGGGGCAGTTTAAGGTCAGAGTATTCCAGTCAATGTTAACATTCCCTAGAATAATTGTTTATAGGAGATGTTTTGTGAGATCCAAGCTAGGAAGTGTTTGAGTACAGGGATATTATTGCGGTATATATATATATATATATATATATATATATATATATATATATATATATATATATATATATATATATATATATATATATATGTATGTATGTATATATATAGATAGATAGCAGCAATGGCTATTTTTTATGTTTGTTTAGGTTACAGTTGATTATGAGTATTTCAGCAGTGTGAAAGCTGGGGGGTGGAGTAAGGTAGTGGATGGACTGAGAAATGTTCTGAGTAAAGTATAGCTACTCCACAACCTTTTTTAATTGGTCTGTCTTGGCAGAAGAGCTTATAGCCAGGGGGTAGGATTTCTTTGTTTGATATGCGGGGTTTTAGCCATGTTTCAGAGATGCATAGGATATCTGGAGTGTATAGAGTTAGCCAGGAGTGTAATTCAGGGACTTTGTTTAGATTACTGTGAATATTGAGTGCAAGGATTTTGAGGTGTTTGGTAGATGAGGTGGTATGTGATAGTGAGGAGAAGTGGGTAGAGGAAGAAGTTAGGAAAGTAACAGTGAGAGAAGTGTTAGTGAAGGGACCAGGATTTGGATGTATATCACCTTCAAGAAGAAGGGTAAGTAAAGAGGTAGAGAGAGTAAACCTAAGATGGATTGTTTCGAAGGATTTTATTTTGGGTTTTGGGAAGTTTTTGAGAGGAGGGAGTTTAGGTTTGAAAAGATGTGTAAAGTGAAGTGAGAAAAGAGAAGGTACTATTAGGAAGGAGAAGGGTTCAATCTATAGGGATTGTGAGAGTGGAAGGGTAGGACTGGAGTATATTAGGGGTGGGGGACTATGGTAGGAAGTTGTTGTGAGGATAGAAAGGAGTGATATAGATAGGAGTAAATAGAGCATTATGTTATTTGTATAAGTAGGGTAAATAGTGTGATTGAGGTGTGATGTTACTTAAGGAAGTATGAGATGTACAGGGGGAGTTGTGATGTTACTTGAGGAGATAGTAGCCGAGAGTTGGCCTGGGTGAATAGGTTTGGAAGGAGGAGGGGTGGATAATAAAGTAAGGTAAAGTTGGGGGAGAAGTAGGTGGAATGAGAAGAAGGGCCTGATAGGTTGGAATGAAGTAGGTGATGAGGGGGAAGGGGATGTGAGCAGAAGTGGTAGCTATTCATGGAATTGAAATTGGGGTTGGTGGGAATGGGGGTAGGGTAGGGGAGCAGAGTGAGTCCAAACATTAGCAAGGGCAAACAGAGTGGGGCTGCACCATGACAGACTGGATAAGCACAAAGGAAAAGAACAACCAGCAAAGCAGTAAGAAGGTAAAAAGTGAGCAGGGTGAAACAGGAGGAGATGGGTCACAGGCCGGAAAGATGCACTGTGAGTTCCTTTGGAGAAGGGAGATAGTATCATTGGGGTAGGGAGACTGTGTTGTGCAGAGAAGATAGACTAGGAAAACGGGGAAGGCAACAGTAGAAGAGGAATAGAGTAGGAAAGGAAGGTTAGCCTAGAGAGAGACAATAGTTATATGAGGTGGGAGCTACAGGATAGATGATTTCAGAGTGAATCTGGTCAGATAGTGCAGGTGGTGAGGGGAGGAAGGCAGGCCATGTAAGGCAGACAAGTTATAGTTAGGGAGTGGGGATGGTGATATGCAAGCTGCAGCTGGTTGTGGGAGAATACTACAAGATAATACAATGTAAAACCAGGTTTACTAACTTAGTTTGGATATACTTTAACTTATGCAATGCAGCTGCAAGATTCAGCTGAGAGGACTGTATATCAGGTAGGTCCAGGCAAGATAGGCTGTGGGCTTGAGATTATAAGTAGTATTAAACTGAAAAAGAGAGAGAAGAGAAAGGGGGTTAGGAATACAGGGGGACAAATCAAGAGGTATTATACAGCTGGAAGGAGAGGTTGTGTGTATAAAAGGGGGGTAGACAGTAAGTGAGGGTCAGAAAGTGTTTGCAAGTGAGAGCTATGAGTAGTAAGAGATTAGCATATGGATTGGGAGGGCCTCTGAAAGTATGATTGAAAATGTGTAGATGCAAGTTAGGTAGAGAGGGAGGTATGGAAACAATGCGTGCAGAAAATGTGGATAGCTGCAGGGATTAAGGAGAAAGAAAACTGCAATGGCAGTGTGAGATGTTAAACAGCAACAAAATATATAAAGCACAAACAATTCATTTAAAACTGTCATGAATCCAGCCATTAATTCTCAGACTAAGTTCTGTCAGTCATATTGTGATTGTATATGTTGCTAACACTTTTGTCAAACACATCTGTTGTGTACGTGTATAGATGCAAAGCATTGTGATAATTTCTCACATAGCAATTCTTTGATTCAGAGCAATGATGACATGTAAGTGCATTTTCCTTACATAACTTATTAGAATCCTCTGGCATGAAGGAATGAGGCAACATTTTGTATTTTGTTGACTTAGTGCTGTAACAGCAGGCACACATATCCCTTGCAGCAATAACATGATGTAATGCCTTGACATACTGACATATCTCACAATTGTAGTGACAATTCTACTGTGGCACATTTATCCTGTGCAATATCATCTATTTTCTGTAGTGAAATGCTCATGTGTTCAACATCCACATTGAGTGTTTAGTAGTATTATTGGGCCTTACACTGTAATGCATGAATGGCATCCACCACAGTTATAATGTGTCCATTTACAGTGGGACAGGCTTCCACCATCCCTTTTATCTCAGAGAGATTGTTTACAACACACAGTGCATTTTTAGGCGGTGTTCCAAAGACCAAATTACCACCATAACAGCTACAAACAAATGCAATCTGAGGGTCATGCTGCTCAATGCTAGAAGTCTAAATCTCAAAATAACTTGCTCAAAGCTCTCCTTAAAATGGAGAACATCGACATTAGTGCTGTAACAGAGACCTGGTTCAAGGCAGCAGAAAGCACCCTTGCACTACCAGGCTATAACTCATTCTACACCTTTCAGCCCCAGAACTTGGACCGAAGCTCCAAAGGCAGTGCTGTTTCCATATTAATAAAGGATGCACACACCTTCAGACTGGTAACCCAACATAACACATCAGAGATACTTCAGGTGCAGCTAACATTGGGTAAGACAGCAATTCAGGTTGTAGCCTGCTATACATCCCCAACCATGTCCCAAGACTCACACTCCACATTCCTAAGCACCCTAAAGAATATCAGGGTTCAACCTGACACTCTCATACTGGGTGACTTCAACTACCCCTCCAGTAACTGAAAAAGCTATTCATGTACCAGTGCACTTGCCCAACATTTCCTGGAATTCATTAATTCCAATGCCCTGGACCAGCTCATTCTTACCCCAACTAGATGTAGCAACATCCTTGACCTGGTCATTACTAACATGGGTGACCATTGCTCTACACCAATATTCAACTCCTCCCTGGTTAGATCCGACCACAAACTAATCCATAGGCACTGGAAGCTGTTGAAGATTGGGGGGGAATGGAGGGTGAGAGGGGTACTTAGTGATCTAAAAAGGGCAATTTTTTATAACTATTTAGTACCACAACATAGATTCACTTGGAGGATATTTTAAGCTTAGCCAATTCCCTTTTGGTGCTTGAATTAACATTTTCTGATTGGTCTTACCTATCCCATGGCTGATAATTCTATATTAGCCCTAGTGAGAATAACTGTGATCATACCATAGATAATTTGAGGGGACCCATGTAAGGGATGCAGCATTTAGGAACTGCCTCTATCCATTAGTGGCATAAGGGGCAATCTTGGAGTACATTTTCTATTACCCATCCTTAGATCAAAGTTGCATATAGATTTTTGAATATGGACGGATGTGATTTGTTTTCTTTTTATGGATAGTCTATTCTGGAACAGTAGTAGCCTCTGTGATATATATCCATCTCTCCACAACACCTGGACTGAGTATTTCTGATGACATTTAACTTGCTGATGTTCAGTAGGTCAGAGAATGCCTTGTATGCCAGACATGTCACCTCTAAGCACTCTGTAGGATACTGAGTATAGTAATACATCTTTGAGGTGGTCCATGCAAGACCTATTGTTTAGGACTTGTATCCTTATCCAATAGCTAAGCATGCTCTTGCAGTTGCAGACCAGAGAAAGTCACTCTGGAAAAAGACTCTAACCATTGACAGACACTGCTGGTTTGTGAATATCTGTATTGGAATTACAAGAATAGCCACTGGCCAAGGATAATTCTCAATGAAAATTCAGGAAGGGAAAGTTCATGAATTATGCATGAGCAAAATTATACAGTTGCACCTTATTGGTCTATAATCAATTATGTCATTATCTATGGGACTCTGATCTGTTGTTTGAATGTAAATGTTTTAAAGTCTCTTGGGGGGTTAATTTCTAGATTGCATATTTAATGGATATGTTTATCTGTGCAGTGAAGATGCTTATCCATTAAAGGGAGGTCTGTTGAGAATATCCAGTGTTATAATTTTGTTTATATTGAAGTAATATAGTCAGCATGTTTCTGAATAAAGTTTACCCTTAAGTACTAAAGTGCTCTGTCCATGAAATGTAATTCGTTTTAAAACAACATGAAATAGCCCAGAATGTCAATGGCTGAAATAGTGTCCATATCAGCATTTTATGGTATGGACCTAGAAAATAAGAACCAATATGGGTCCTGCAGGGGAAAAGGCTCATTTGCAGATATATCCTAGTGAAGGAACAAGGTTCTAGTCTTGGGTAGTGCTAGGTGCCACTGCAGTCATCCTAAGAATGTACATTTCACTGACAGTGTACTTGACTACTGAAAGGGAAATACCTGTGTGCATAACTGTGTAGTACATTCCTGTTTTTTTTTTTTCACAGACAAGTTATACTTACTTCCTATTTCTACCCTGCTTAAATAGAATATTGTAAGCTGTAGTGAGCTGTAGTGATGTGTGTTACCTCTACGTCTGATGGCATAACAGCTATGGAAACTGGGAGTTGGCTAAATTATTTTATTAATTTTTTTTTTCATTATTCATTAGAATGAAACTGATGGGTGACTATCATTTTGCAGTTTTACTCAGCTGCAAGTACAATATCTGCTGCGTAAAAGAAAAAGAAAAATAATTGCAACAGAAGAATGGCGTTAAGACAAAAAAAGTGGAGTGTGAGCAATCACTTAAATCACTTAAAAAAATTAATCTACAGTAACTCATTAAATATATCATTATAATCCACCTACTCACCCATCCATCCATCCATCCATCCATCCATCCATCCATCCATCCATCCATCCATCCATCCATCCACAAGCTACCCAGACAAGCTCCCCATACCACCCAAACATATATACACTAATTAATTTGTCACAGCAGTGGAGGAAGGAGAGACTTCCCAAAACAGTGGCAGAGCAGTGTTGAACCAGCAGCAGTCCTACAGTGCATATCAGTCAGTGATAAAACTTACAGTCGTGATCTAATTCAACCAGCTATGTTTGTGCAGTCAGAACTCAATCAGTTGTAGATCACATGTAGGGAAACTGTCCTGAGGTCAGTACATCTGACTGAGTTCTATGACTTAATCTACTCATTATTTGTATTATCTTTGCTTCTTAAATACAATAAGTAAAGCACATCATTGTTTCAAAAACAGATCCTTTTATAATGCCGATAAATTATTTTTAGAGCATTGTCCACAACAACTGTGCCATGTAAAACTATACAATATCTAAACTGTTTACAATGCTACAAAAAAAATCTTATGTTGGTTAGCTGTAAACATGGTGTCTTTTAATTCTGAGCAGTACATATGCAACTGAAGTCATGCAATTATGTGTTTTTATAAAAGGAAACACAGGGGATTAAAAATATGGCGGCTTAAAGAAAAGTCACACCAAGACAAAGTTTCATACCCGAAAAAAGAGCAGTGAAAGTTAGCTCATTGAGGTCTGACAGGTAATTTCTGAAAATATCATGCCTTAATTTACAGTAGTGTTCATTCAGTGTATTGAAAAATCTGCAACATCTTACAGTATATGTTAATGGGTGCTTTGTACATGATGAGTTTCCATATGACTCAGTATACTGTAGCACATTTAAATCAGAAAAAACAGTGGGCGCATTCACTTTTAAACCAGTAAACACTTAACTGTTCCAGATTCCCCTAAAACTCAGGCCTCCCACGGAAAAAAAAATTAGTTGCTTTCTCTCTTTCTGTTTCTCACATCTGTTCTCTGTCTCTCCAGCTTTACCAAGCTATAACTTCCCATAAATAATCCTCTGTGATAGAGGTGGCAAAAGAGGACCTTCTCTCATCTTGGAAATCTAAAGTCAGTTTTAATGTATTCCTTTAATTTTAATGAAGCAAAAAGATGCTTGGTAGGTAAACAAGTAAGTAAAACTTAGGTTAGCCTGCCTACGTTCTCTTCAGTGTACCCAAATTCTATATTGTGAACAAGCATGAAGGAATAGATTTTTATTCTGAATCTGCAGCATCTTTTTGGTGCCCTCACAGTTTATATTACAATTATGGAATACACATATCTCTTTATCTGCCTCCCTATATACCGTTTAATGCACACCTCGACTGTCAGTGCTTGCTTCCTGTCACAATATAAACAAGGTGCAATCAAGTGTTTAACCGTTTGCCTAAAAAAGTCATGCACAATGCTGTAGTCATCACTTTGCTGCAGTCATCTTCTTGCTTTAGCAAATAATAGTACATGTGAGAAATGTGCAGAAAAGGAATGTACTCAAAGAAGAACAAGGAGTATGTCTGGCTACATGTGGGCGGCACAATCGTACAAAAAAAGAAGGCACTTAATATGCAGATTTGCAGTCTTTTTTTTTCCTTGCATTTGCAGTTGCCAAGAAATGAGACAAATTGTTACATCTGCCATTGAAAAGCCATACTGTTATCATATGTGTGATCCATTCCAGCTGCCTCTCTCATTGTGTCTATGTCTAGATTTCTGTCTCTTGAAAAATGTGTTTTACCTCCCATCTTTCTCTCTTTCTCTCTCTCTCTCTTTGCCTATTGCTTCCTCACTATGCAGTAATATTCACACACACACACACACACACACACACACACACACACACACACACACACACACACACACACACATTTAAGCAGTCTGTATCACACACACACACACGCACACACACACACTCACACACACACACACACACACACACACACACACACACACACACACACACACACACACACACACACACACAGACACACACACACTCGTGAACACACACGCACGCACACACGCCCACATACACACAAACTGAAATGGAGCACCAGCTACTAATAAACTGAAATGGAGCACCAGCTACTAATAAAACTGCAATGGAGCACCAGCTACTAATATACTGAAGCAGAGCCTTAAGCTTACCCGTGAGTGAATGCCTTCCTGTGTGTTTGAGTCCGGCGCACTTTTGTGTTTAAATTTGATGCATATGTGTCCTCCGTTACAGGTCTTTGCAACTGTAAAAGTGTGTGGGGGGTGCTCCCTCCCCTCGCACTATGGTTCCGGTGCCTATGAACTAATCACCTTTGAAATCCACATCCTTCCCACCCACATCCCCATAAAGGTAACCAGCATGAAAAACTTCTCGAAAGCTAACTTTGGAATCTTAAAAACAAAGGTGGCTAACTTCACTGCACCATGCAAATGGAGAATAGTTACATGACCACTGAATCATACACCAGTGCACTGCATGAACACGCACACAAATGCCTGGATCTCACCGTACCCAATAGAACCAAGATGCTCCCCTCCAAAACAAGGAAGCCAATCTGGTGGTCCCCTGCCATAAACAAACTCTACAACAGAAGGAGGAAACTGATGCAGAATAAGGTGAAGTCCCACGACTGGAAAAACTCCCTTATTAGCCTCAACAAAAAGTTGAGCTCCCACATCAAATCCTCTAAAGCTAGCTATGAAAACAGAATTGCAGCAAATAGTAAAGACAACCACAAGGCCTTCTATAGTTATGTAAAGAATCTCCATGGCAATACCTAGATTTGCTCTGAGCTACTGCACAATGGTACCTCCTATACCGAGCCAACAGATATTGCCAATATACTGGCCGACAGATTCAGTGCCAACTTTACCATTCTCTCTCCCCTCAAAGGACCAATCACAGATGGCCAGGCACCAAGTATTACTAGTGCACAGGTTAAAACAGCACTGTCCAAAGCCAGGAATACAGCTTCTATGGGACCTGACAATAACCCTGGCTGGGTTCTACATGAAATACAAAGTGAACTGGCACCTCACCTTTGTGCACTGTTCAATCACAGCCTCTACTCAGTCTTTCTTCCTACCAAATGGCACACTGCTACAGTCATTCCTCTCCACAAAGGAGGAGCGACTACAGACCCTAAGAACTATCTCCCCATTAGCCTGATGAGTCTGATATGCAAAGCTATGGAATGCATCATCATGGACGTAATAAACAAGGATATAGGGACTCTCCAAACTCTGGAGCCCACACAGTTTTGTTTTGTGAAGGGTAGATCATGCCTGTTCAACCTGGTTGGCTTCTTTGAGTTGGTCACTGGAGCTGTGGATGAGGGCAGGGTGGTTCATATAGCTTACCTTGATCTTGTCAAGGTTTTTTATACCATTCCCCACTCAAGAATCATAGAAAAACTCACTAAGCTAGGCATCAACCCCTGTATCACTAGGTGGGTTGCAAACTGGCTCACAGATAGAACCCACAGTGTGAAAGTAGCTGACTCCAAGACAGACTGCTGTCCTATCACGAGTGGAGTCCCACAGGGTTCAGACCTGGATCCTCTCCTGTTTTGCATCTACTTCTCTGAAGTCCAGGCTAATATGAAGGGACTCTGGCTGACAAAGTTTGCAGATGATTGCAAGTTGGAAGCTATTATTAACTCCCCAAGTGATGTTGACTTCCTACAGAAAGGTCTCACTGAGACCAACGACTGGTGTCAGAACCATGACCTTTACTCAATGCCAAAAATGTGTTGTTATCCCCTTTGGGAAAAACCCAGTTCCCATGAATTACCACATCAGTGGTAGTCCACTGAACACAGAAGGCATTATAAGAGATCTGGGAACACAGGCTGACAGTAACCTCTCTTTTGGCCACCACATTGCCACTGTGGTCAGAAAGTCTTTGTATGTGGCACATTTAATTACTAAGGGTTTTCCATCCAGGAATAAAGAGGTCATTGTCTCCCTCTACTCTTCCCTCATTAGGCCAATCATCGAGTACAATACCTCATTTGGCATGTACCTCACTAGACACTTGCTACAACTGGAGAGGATACAAAAGTACCTCACAAAGAAGATCCTAGGCCTTAAACACTTGTCTTGTATGGACAGAGTAAAAAAAACCTCCAGTTATCCTCTGTCTTATAACATCTACTTAGAGGCGATCTCTGCTTGACTTACAAAGCCATGTCTGACCCAGCTCTGTTAGTAATGCTACATCTAGAAAAATCCCAATCCCTCCACACCACATGCTCCAGAGACCTAAGCCTCATTACCACAATCAACAGAACATGCTGGAGGGACAGGTGCATAACCCAGAGACTGCCCATGCTATAGACTAGACTTCCCATATATATCAAACAGATCACCTCACTAGCCCTCTTCAAGAGAAATCTTGATGAGTGGATGGGAAATTGAAAATGTATCCTGGGGATCACTCCAGTCACTCTACTCAACAGAGGCACTGAGAACTAAGGTTGGGTGGCACGATGCCAGGAAATCCTATGGGCTAGGCTTGGGAAGGCTCCAGGGCCATTAGCCTAGTACACATCTATGAGCCTATGAAAATATATGTCTGATGAACTAAGTTAGCATAGGTGGACTGTCACAGTTGTGTTAAGATTACCACTGTGATGCTTGTGGTTCATCCACATGTCATTAGTCGGTAGAGACACATAGCTTGCTGTTCAGTTCTTGAAAGGACAACATTATATGAATGCACTGATGTTACATAAACACCATTGAGTCTAGTCATTATTATCAACTTTTATGCTGGACAATGATATATTACACAGGTTTTGATTGCATGGCAGTGACGTGGATATTCAGGACATGTTCTGGAGCTTTTTTCACTGGCCTCCACTGAAAATGGGCTACTTGCTCAGTCAGACCACCCTAGTAAACAAATGTCAAATAAAAATAAATAAATGTTGTGCTGTGAATGCTCCTGTGGCATGTACATTGAGTAGTTGCTTGCTGCCGTGTGGACTGTAACATGTGTAACTCCTTTCCAGCATTCTGACTAAATTTAATTGTTCATGTTATAGCCATAACTCCTTCCTTAATGTACACATTCATTTATTTGTGACCGCCTCCATTGCTGTCTGATGTGGCACATGCAGCCAGTACAGAGGTCTGGAGAGAGCCCAGTACAATAGGCAGGGGTTTGAATCTGGTAGCATCTGTCTGTCTGTCAGACAGCAGTGGCTTACACATAGACAATTTTCTTCATGCCATAGCAGATATGAGTACTTCTGTGGTAGCTATGATCGATATGCATCTCTATGATATCTGTCCTGACATATATTCGGAAATGACATGATGCAGATGTTTACTATGTCATTCATTGCTCACAGGCATTGCCTATTCCCAAAATAATTATGCTCTGTATTATATGTCTTCATCTGGATATTTCTTTATGACTGCCATTGTTTTTGTTACACTATACAGCTTAATGTCAGATGAGAGCTTCCATAAACATTTCTTTTTTATGGCATGCAGCAAGAGAATCAGAAACTGTGATTAGTCCTCTGCCACAAAACTTTCCTGTGTGATTGTGCTGTTACGTTACTATTCCCTGTAATTCTATGTGAGAATACCCAGAGTAACAATGTCTGAGATGTCTGCAAATTAACACCGGAAAACTTGAAATCGTGAAATGTCATTGAATCTGTGTATCATTTGTAACTTATGTGAGTTCTGTGTTAAAATCACCATTTAGCATTTACATGTCTCTATAATATTCATCTGTCTATTACATATATGTTGGTGATAAACCCCTCTCCTATGGATGCCACTGACATTTCTTTGCAATAATATGTCAATTTCTGATGTACATGACATTACATCTGTAAGGTCCATTTGTTCTTGTATGTATACATGCTGAGGTGGAGAACACAACAGTGGTGCCAGCTTGCATACTTAAATTCCCCTGTATGTACATATCATATGTAGTAACTGCAGTCTATGCACTCATCCCATAATGCATCTTCTTATCTTGCTAACCGTTATCTCAACTCAGCATTTTATTAACATGTATATCACATCTTAAATCCCCTTTGTTATGCTCCAGGTTTATAACCATATCACTTCCTTTGTTAGCTTATCCATTTTTATTTATGTGCATAGCACCAGTATTGCCACTGACATTTTAATTATTATTTCATCAATATGGCAGGATTTATGTCAGAAATGCTTCTTTGATACTTCAGCACATTTGCCTGTGGTATGTGGCTATACTTTGCCCATTTCAGCTACCGTCTTAAATATTAAGCAGTACAAACCATTATTATTTGTGTAATATTCCCCCATTTCACTTCCCTTCCATCAGAATTATTTCCCAGTACTTAATATTTCAGGGCTACAGCACATGCTCGTATCTTTGCTTTGCCTATAAGCAAACTCTTTTGTATACCTTCTTTGCTTATACATGCATGCACCTTTCCATGTCTGCAAACACTATTACTGGCAATGAAAAGGTGCTTGCAAATGTGTACGTACGATGGCAACATGCATATTCAAATGCCAGGGATGGTGTCTGTTAAAAAGGTGATTTTCTTATGAGAGCCAGGAAATTATTACAGGCTGACAAACCTGGTGCTCAGACATCTTTACATGGGGGCAATGTCACCAAAGAAATTCCTTAGGAAAATCTGTCAGTGTATTCTGACATAGGTAGAGAAAGTGCTTCTTCACCTGCAGATTCTCAAGCACATAACTTTATTCTGTGGAAACATGGCCTTCTCCACCATCTTCGGAGGTGTTTTCTTTCTCTCAGACTATTTCCAGGATGAATGAGGTGTTCTCGTGGAAAGAAGTGGATGTTCTCCCTGAACTGAGAAGATACTTTGATATGTTACAAGCGTAAATGCCTCATTCTATAATCATTCCTCCCATTTTGCCAGCCTTGGAGGATGTGTTTAATGCTGCCTGTAATAATCCTTACTCTCAAACTTCAGTCCCCAAAAAGTTAGTTATAGTGTAAAAAGCTCCAAAACCTAACCATTTTTATTTTCTCATATTCAGTCAAATCCAGTTGCTATATATACCTCTTTGCCAGGTGGCAACACACTAGTAATTTCCGTCCTTCCAAAAATATTAGTCAAATAAATGACTTTCTATCAGAAAAATAATGTCCCCATCTAATCAGTTGTATTCTTCAACTCTGAAATTTAATGTGTCAAATAATGGAATGTAAGCTATAATTTACTTCTTAAACCTTGGCATCCAGTATTGTATTCCTGTTTCTAAAAATTGTTTCAAAATGTAAAGTGAAGTGTTAATTACCATATTGAAAGTGGCGCGTGCAATAACCGTGGCATGTGCGATAACATCAGGAAAACAGAACATCCAATGTAATGTTATAAATTCAGAGCCTCAGTTTTACCCTCCTGTATATTTGGTTTTATTTGTTTATTGACATTTGATCACAGGGAAAGTAAACTGGGTATTAGCCCCATTTTCAGTGGAGCCTGAGGAGAAAACCTCCAAAGTAATACAAAACATTTTAAGAACAATAATTTGACAGTCTTCAAAATAATACAAAAACATCTGTAGTTTAAATAATTATACCAAATTAGACATAATATTTAAAAATGGTTAAAAATAGATACTAATTATATGACCATTTAATATCTAGAGTAATTTAGCCAGCTTATACCAAAATTAAATGTAATTTCATTTAATACAAACAGGAACTGCAGTATGAAGTGAAGGGAATAGCAGCCTTATAGTATATTTTGAGAGAAAGCCACATGAGAGAAATTGATAGAAATGAGGAAGTGAGTGAAGAGAGGAGAGAAAGGAGGTGTAAGGTATGAGTAGGTAATTGTTCACATTTAGGGATATAGTTTATCCTTCTTTTGAGCAATAACAGAGACATATTTGGGTTACAAAGTCTTCTAGAATAGCTTTGAAGGATGGAATGGAGAATATTGTTCTGTTGGAAACAGCTAAGGTGTTCTAGGCCTGGGTAAAATAGCACAAGTACAGACAATGACTGACATATTTCATAGGTTTGTGGACAGACAAGAGTTTTTGGTCAGTGGATCATAACGACCATTTGGGAATATAGTTGTGTAGCATGGCATTTAGTGCTGAATAAGCAGATGGATGCTGGATACATTTATAGGTGATAAGAAGCTGTGTATATGTTAGTTGATTGAGTAATGTTAATCAATTTAGACCTTTTAGTGCTATACAGTGGTAGGTTCTGAAAGGGGTATTAGCTGCAAGTTTACCAACTTTGTTATAGCATTGTTCAAGTTTTGAATTTTGTGATACCTGGAGGTTAGTAAGGAAGGGAGCAACATAAAGAAGTATAAGGAGATAGGTATTGCCAAGTGTAGTTTTAGTTGTGTTTGTGAGCATCCCTAGTTTTTGATGAGTTTTTCTTATGCAATTTTGCATATGAAGATCAAATTTAAGATGATCATCCCCAATAAATTACTATGAGAAGTGACTTCAATGGTTGCATTACAAGAGAGAGGATTTTAAATTTAGTTTTTTTTTTTTTTTTTTATGAGAGACGGATTTGGGGGGAAAAGTGCTATTTTTTCTTTGGGAGAGGTTGAGCATAAGTTGTGAGTTACAAAGGCATGTTTTAGTTGCTGTTAAGGCTTCCTGAGTAATTTTCTGGAGTCATGTCATGTTATCAGATGTGCAAATGAGTGTGGAGTCATCTGTGGACTCATCTGCACACTGTGTTAGGGAGGCCTGTTGTGTGGATGTGTGGAGGGTGTTGGTGAGAATGTTAAAGAGGAGGGGATCAAGAATAGAGCTTTGTTGTACATCAGTGGTATACTGATATTGAATAGGCAGCTTTTGAACCTTACAAGGGTGGGTTGAGACAGCCCTAGTGAGACAAATTGTGTTAAAGGCTTTGGATAAGTGTAGAAATAAGGAGGACTAGTTTGCCAATGTACTCTTGCTTTATTGACAGTATCTATATAGGTTAGATGTGCAGCGTTAGTACTATGGAAGGGTAAAGTCATGCTGTGTGGGGATAGGAGTTCTTCCTGTAGGGGATAGTTTAGCAGCTTTTTAAGAATAACATTTTCAAGTACTTTGGAGAGGGAAGATTAGATTGCTATAGGTCTAAAGTTAGTAATGTCCATTTAATTTGTAAAGGGATAATAAGTGTCTTTTTCAAGACAGGGAGTGTGGGATTCCTAGATTGACTTATTTATAATGATTAAGGCAGGATAGGCAATGCTATCAGCTGCAATTTTAAGGTACTGACTTGGAAGGGCATCAGCTGAAGTAGAGCATTGCAGAGTTTTTGTATAGCCACTCACAACAGTATTCTTAGGAAACACTTATTCTACAAAGACTCTATAAAAAAAAAAATTCTGAACAGTACTATAGCAGCACAAGGATGTTGCAGAGATCAAATTATTATATACACATTAACCACAAGATAAAAATGTATTATGTTCATCAAGCAAAGCAACGTCTAGATTAAATCTTCATAACACAGTTCATTGTTTTTATACAGCCTTGATATTTTAATTCAACCATTTCATTAGTAGGCAACATACACATCAAACAAAACAATGAAAATTCTGAAACTATTGGTAGCAAATCTTTCCATTATTTAGGGATATGCTACCCAGCACAGAATCTATTATACACAACAACAACTATATTATCACATCAAATAATGTCCTTTCTGGAGCGTCTTTATCTCTCACATAGACTAAAGCCTACAGTAGAATTTTATCACTATACATACATCTGGCAAACCCTATTCTTCACTCAAAATGTACCTGTCAAAGACCTTTTTACCTTGATGGATGCATGTGTGCTCATATATAAATTTTCAATCGCACAATTCAGCACTTTTTCATCTATTCAGGGAAACAAATGCCTTATGTGCATCATATACAATTATATTTAGTTTCTTCAGAAACAGTTCATTTTCCTGTGAATATAATATAACTCAACCATCATAATCACCTTGTTATGTAATCAATACGTGGATGTCAAGAAGCTCACCTATGCTGAGAAAACGTAATAAGTTGGGTTATAGTCAGAAAGACCCAGTCATAGTTCTTTGTAGTGCATGGAGCTTTACCTCTTCCAATGTGTTAAAATAGAAAAAAGAGTGTAGGTCTGCTAACTGTATTATTGCTTTGAAATCTGTAACACAATTACCTCTGCGAAACAGAGTGGCCATCACAGAAGATTGACAGGAAGCATAACAAGGTATAAAAACTTGTTCAACACTTCAGCCAACTAAATGAAATGTTTAACGTGTTTTCTTAAACTTTTTTCATTTTCCATCACTGTTTTTTTTTTTTGGTGACTGATGATTTTTATTAATGCTCTATTACAGTACAAAAAGTTTGCTAAAGTACATTTCTCATGTTCCGAGGAATCTTTGGTTTACAATTAATTTAATATGCAGCTATACTTCAGATATTAAAATTGCAAGAGATTTTGCAAAAATTAAGATGATGTGTGTTGCTTGATTTTTTTTTAATTTTACTGTTTAATCTGCTTTCTCAGTTTCTTTTTCTAACTTCCTTCTTTAGAAGGGGAACTACTTAACTTATATTGTGATGTAATTACTATTACATCGCCACAATATAATATTCAGTGTAGTGCTCCACCCACAGAATTAGTTGACAATTTGCCTTTCTCACAAGTGAGAAACTTCTGCTAATGCATTTAGAATGGAAATACAATAATCTATACATTAATTTAGGCAGTGAGGTGTTGTGGGTTCAGTCATTCATGATGTCTTGGCAGGAGGTTTCCTGAAAAAATTTCAGTGAAATACAATTTTCAGTAAAATAATACTGAAAGAAATATGCACAAACATATTACATATCAAAACTGAATGATTTTGTATTGTATATGGTTATGGCCAACTCCAAAGGTTTGTTACTTAAATTTGTTTCAGAATATGAGCAATAAACTTTAAGCAGTTTTCGGATATCAGAAAAGTATTCAACCGGGGGCGTGGCCAAGGATGAACACAGGATAGCAGCAGATTTCTTCAGCTCCACCAACTTAATTGAACTGACAGGAAATAATTACTTTAAAAATCAACTAATGAAATAATTTTCTTTCTAAATATGTTTGGAATATCAGTTTCTTGAATAATATCTAAAAAAGAAAGAAAATTTCAATAATTTTCCTGTCAGAAATCATCTTGGAAATTTCTCTTTCATCACCTCTGTTCAAAATGAGTTCCAGTAAGGCAAATACTCAGGATACCAGCATCAAGAAAGAGCTTCAGTCTCTGATATCTACTATTCAACAACTTACTACCAAAATGGACAAACTGGATACTAAAATTGATAACTTCATAGAAAAAACTACAAAACAAATGGATTTGTTACATCAAGACTTGCAACAACTGAAGGCTCAGATTACAGGCATAGAAGAGTCTGTTAATGATATGGAGAACAGAATCCAGGAAGAAGAAATTAACATTGAGTTTTTGCTGAAGCAGAACACACATCTACAATCCAAACTTGATGACCTGGAAAATAGATCTAGATGCAATAATATCAGGATTTTTGGACTGCCAGAAAATATAGAAGGTAACAACATTACTTCCTTTTTAAATACCTGGCTTCCCAAAACTTTAGACTTGTCAGAAGCATTTTCTTTTGGTATTGAAAGAGCCCATAGGTCCTTATCTAATTTTAACTCTAACAAAAAGTATCCTAGATCAGTTATAGTAAGATTTGTATCATCTTATGACAAGGAGATGGTATTAAAATCTGCATGGGCTAAAGCACCTATTAAAATTAATGAGGCAACTGTGCGTTTTGACAATGACTATTCTTCCTTGGTAATAACTAAAAGAAAAGTTTTTTTGCCATTAATAAGAGAGCTTAAGAAAGCATAGTTCAAAACCTACCTTTTGTTTCCTGCTAAACTAAAAATCTTTTTACCTGATGGCCCTAGAATTTTTGAAGACTTGGACTCTGCTTTGCTGTATATTATAAAAAATAAGATATTGGATAAAATAGAAGATATGGAATGGGCTAGTCCTTCGTTAAAGAGGATGGCAACAGGAACTTCTTGGAAGACTTCAGAGAGGCAAAAAAGACTAAAAAACAAATGACATGTTCTATGTTTTTTTTCTCTCTCCTTCTCTCTTAATCTCTTCAAATACAGTTACTGCATCTCCAGAAAGCCACAAATATTCTAAAGTTTTATTCAAAGTTATTTTTCTGTGTGCAAAGAACTGTTTTGTTTCATAAATAGTCAAACTCTCTGAGGAACAAATAATAAGATATCAATCAACTTGTTTCTCTTTGTGATAAAGAGACCTAAGGTTAGTAATTTGATACATTTTCTTTCTCTTCTTGTTTTAAATAATGGCATTCTTTTTAGACTATGCATTTAGTGAGGGGTGGGGGAGGGCAAGGAGAGAAGTATGATGGAAAATATGGAAAAAGTGAAATAATAACGTATTAGTTTTTTAAAAAAACTATATATGCTGTTTAAACACTGTTGCTAAATATTATACCATGACTTTATTGCTTTTACATGATTACAAATAATATGTCATGATTTAATTGCAAATAATTAGAACTAAAATAGTTGTAAATAATATGTTTCATGTTTAACTTTATTAATATAAACAGCAAGTAATATTTCACTGTAGATACTCTTTGTAGCTTCATTTTTTTTCTTTCTTCTCTCTCTCTTTCTTTTCTACTCTCTTCCTTTTCTTTTCTCTCTCTCTCTTTTTCTCTCATATAAGTATATTTATATGCTTTTGATAATACTGATATATGTATATAATAAGATTTGTATGAGAAAATGAAATGGGGCATATAAAAATAAGTTGTATAATATGTTAAATAATTGTAGGCTTGGTTTTACTGTCATAGAGACTGTAATGACTTGTAAAATACTTTGCGAAGGTTTTGCACTGTTTAGTTTCATTTGTATTGCTAAATGAATGTCAGTCACTTGCATTTACTAAAATTCCTGCCAGAATGTTAAGGGAGACAATTTGGGATGCGGGTTACCTCGTGAATAGTGTCCTCGAGTTGTTTTAAAAGCTTCAACACTCAGAAAACACACAGAGAAGCTGAATGCAGTCATTTTGAACTTTGACCCCTGATTTCACACTGACACATCGCAGATTCAAGAAAAACACTGTTCCAGGAAGTAGAACTGCTGTAAATGCGACTTTGTGATGAAAAACGAACTCTATGACATCTAAATGTGAGTTATTCTTCATAACAACTTAGTTACCTAAGATGTAATTTATAAAATATGAAAGTTATAATGATTTTAAATGATTCAGAATGCCATAGTAAGCAAGTGAGATATTTTAGAAGGCATAGAAGGTAAAACATATATACATATGTTTTTGAAAGCTTACATGACTGCAACATATTAATGTATATAAATACTTATGATTTAAACATATATAATGTTATAAATCATTTGACTTATCTAATTGACAAGTACAAGTATCATTATGATTATATCTTAGAAGAAACTGTCATGTGACATATTTTAAAGCAGCAGTTCAGATATATAAACTACAGATGGCTTTCTTCTAAATTTAATAT